>NC_061111.1:31649701-31848558 GCF_002878395.1 Capsicum annuum | reverse complement strand
CACTCCAGAGCTCGCAGTGCCCTGACTAGTTCAAACTGTGTATTTGCTGTAGTTTTATTCCGTGTTTTTAAGGGCAAAAGGATCTTTTACCTTCACCTAAGTGGTCCAAAACATGGGATTTGAGTCCTAAAATAGTGTTTTTTCCCTAAATTGTATTTTTACTTAAAACCTCTCAAGAACAAAACCCTGGGTTCATCAAATTCAAGTCCAAGTCTCAAGAATTCACCATCAATTCTCACAAATTTAGAAATAAAGGTATGTTAGGTGTTCATCCTTGGGTTCCTTCCACCCTTGGAGTTCAAGAATCCTTTTCGAGAACATAAATTATGATTTACATTCTTAAATTAAATTGTGTTCATGTCTGTGTTGTTGTATGGGTTTCAAACTAAGAAGATTATGAATTTTATGTAAATAAACTAGCATGTGCATTGATTTATGTACTCCTCATATCATAACACATGAATTGTGAATTGAATATTGTAGCCATGATATCCCCATGTTATTCTTTCTCATGTACAAGAATCATGCTCCCTAAGTATTCAACAAAATGTGTATATGAACGAAATGTGCATGATGTCCTAATTATAATGCTTTTAAAGTTGTGATATGGTTTTATTATTATTTATGATATCGAGTCCTGGAGGTATTGTATACCCAAAATTAGTTGCTTACTTAGTTTACAGTTATAATAGAATGATCCTGTAGTATCCTGAACAGTAGCATTCGGTAGTTAACAAAATCAGTGTGAGTTCAATCAAGCTTAGTACAGTCTAGTGATCGGTGTTGATTCAGTTGGTAGTAGGTTTTAGCACTGAGTGAACCCAGTGATGGGAGCATTCATGTAACATAGGGTTTGACCTTTAGTAGCTATCCTTAAGTTATAGAACTACGTAGCTAGCGTAGGGTAAATTTTTTTGTGCTAGACTAGGTTTGACATAACCATATAGATCTTATGAGTCTTCCTGCCAGATTAGGGTTGACCCAGCTAATGTTAGTAACCCGTGGCATGGTGCTAACACCCTTCAAACTAGGGTTACAGGTTGGACCCTAAATCAGTCTATAATTGGGGTATATTGGTTAGATGATAACTCTTACAAATTCAATAATTAGTATTCAGTATTCATCATTCAGTATGTAGTATGCAGTATTTAGTATTCAGTATAGAACTTAGTTTAGTTCTAGATAATCATGACTTATAATTATTAGTAGGCAGCTATCAGAACTTAGTACTTCAGTTTCAGTTTAATTCAGATAGACGATATATGTGAGGTATTGTGTGTTCAGTAATTGTAGTAGTCTTAGTCTTGGATATACTCTCATCCAGTTACTTCTCGATATTTAGCGAGCATTTCTCATGCACATGAACTCATGCATATTGGCCTAACCTCACCTAGTGTACCAGTACATTCAAAGTACTGACGCATACTCTTTTTGTGCTATGATGTCTCATATCATAGGTTCGGATACTCAAGTTCTAAACCGTACTTAGCCAGATCAGTCAATCAGCCGCAACTACAGTAATGATTCCTTATCCATCAAGGACGTGATATTTATTTAGTCGTTGTATTATTTCATTACTTAGTATTTTTAGATAGTAGTTGGAGTTAGTTGGGGCCTGTCCCATCAACTCTTTTATTTCAGATGTTTAGAGGCTTTCAAACACTTTCAGTTAGAAATTATTCCACAATTGCACTTAGTATTGATTTCAATTTGTGAAGTTTTGGGCATTTTCAGTTTTACTTCCACATATTCTTTAAGATTATTATTCAGTGCTCACAACAGGTACCAGTCATGGGTTAGCTTGTGGTCTTTTGGGGTCGTAAGCACCGTGTGTGATGCCCATGGTATAGTCTCATGGTGTTACAAAATTGGTATCAGAGCTTAAGGTTCTAAAGTATCCTAGGGAGTCTGAAAGACATGTTGAGTAGAGCCTTGTACATGGGTGTGTAGTGCACCATACTTATCGGCAAGAGGCTATAAGACCTTTAGGAAACTTTTTCCTTATTTTAGTGTTTGTGTCGTGTGAACGGGAAGGAGCTTAAGTTAAACTCTTTATCTAATGCACCTGTTCTTTCTATGTACAAAAAATTCCTCCCAGAAAGACTAACAGAAGAAGAACCAAAATCAGCCAGTACCTCCATTCATTTAGGAAGATCCCCTGAATAAGGATCATGCAGAATTCAGAGAAGTATTCAACACTCTATCCTATTTTGTGGAAGCTTAGAATGTTTGGCCAACATCGGTTTAGGCCAACCCGGTGGCCAATACTACAGCAGCTAGAATTCAGGACTTCACCCAAATGAACCCTCCTTTATTTTCAGGTTCTAAGTCTGAAAAGGACCCATAGGAATTCCTTGACATAGTGCAGAAAGTAACAGACATTATGGGGGTGACTGCTAGTGAGAGTGCTAAATTATCTACCTATCAGATGCAAGATATAGCTCATATGTGGTTTAAGCAGTGGAAAGTAGATAGAGGCACGGATGTAGGGCCTATAAAATAGGAGGAGTTTTCTACTGCCTTCCTAGATAGGTTCTTTCTATTAGAGTAGAGAGAGGATAAGGTATTAGAGTTCGTCAATCTAAAATAGGGCAACATGAGTGTGAAATATTATTCCCTCAAGTTTACTCAGCTGGCCAAGTATGCTCCTTATGTGGTGGTTGATAGTAGGTCTAAGATGAGCAAGTTTGCGTCTGGTGTATCTGACAGTATGGTCAAGGAGTGTAGGAATACAATGCTGATTAAAGAGATGGACTTGTCTAGGTTAACTGTCCATGCTCAACAGATTGTGGAATAGAAAACTAAGGAGAAAGAGAGGGAGAGAAAAAGGGCTACAATAGGTAGCTTTAATTTCACTCAGCCAAAGTTAGAGAGTGGTAACTGTCCTTAGTTCCACCCAAAATCTTCAGTCCCAGCTCTATTTTCACCTAGTGTGCTAATGTCCAAATTTAGGAATGATAATAAAGACAGGGCGCTAGGATCTAAATCTCAGGATAGTATGAATAGTGCTCAAACAAATCCTCTTTGTCAAAAATATGGCAGAAATCACCAGGGTGTCTACAGGGCTGGCAGCAACGTATGTTTTGGGTATAGTAAGCTAGGCCACAGGATCAAAGAATGTCCTTATGTGGGTTTGTAGAGTCAGCATAATCGTCCCCAAGTTTAGTTTGGTCACCCATCTCATTAGGGTGCCGCATCCAGAGCCACCAGTGGTAGCACCCAAATAGTCCTATGCGCGCCAGTTCCAACAGGACCAGGAAAGTACTCTTGATGTGGTTACTGGTACATTGCAGGTTTTTTATTTACATCTTTATGATTTGTTAGATCCTGGATCTTTTCTGTCTTTCGTAACTCCTTGCATAGCCATCAACTTCGGAGTCAACCCTAAAATCCTAATAGAGCCTTTCTCAGTCTCTATCCTAGTGGGTAAGTTTATCATAGATAGGTGGGTATATAAGAAGTGTTTGGTTATGGTGTCTTAGAAAGTTACTTCAGCAGACCTTGTAGAGATAAAGATGACAGATTTTTGCATCATTTTTGGCATGGATTTGCTCCATTCATGCTATGCTTCAGTTGATTGTAGGAACATAGTTTTTCATTTTCAATTTTTGAATGAACCAATCCTAGAGTGGAGGGGTAGTACCACAGCACCTAGGGTTCAACTTATTTCGTACCTTAGAGTGAGAAAATTGATATCCAAGGGATGTGTCTATAATCTTATACAATTAAAGACTCTAGTTCCAAACTCCCAATCTTGAGTCAGTTCCAGTAGCAAGGGAATTTCTAGACGTGTTCCCTAAAAATCTTCCTAGAGTTCCTCCTGAAAGAGAAATCGACTTCGGAATAGACATTTTTCCATATACTCAACCTATTTCTATTCTACCATATAGAATGGCTCCAGCTGCATTCAAAGAGTTGAAAGAACAATTGATAAACCTCCTATACAGGGGATTCATTTGGCCTAGCGTGTCCCTGTGGGGTGCACCAGTCCTATTCATGCGTAAGAAAGATGGTTCTCTTAGGATGTGTATTGACTACCATCAGTTGAACAAAGTCACCATCAAGAATAAATACCCACTTCCTAGAATCGATGACTTGTTTGACCAACTTCAGGGTGCTAGTTACTTTTCTAACATAGACCTCAGATCCAGATATTTTCAGCTCAGAGTAAGAGAGTGTGACATTCCAAAAATAGCTTTTTAAACTTAGTATGGTTACTTAGAATTTCTAGTCATATTATTTGGTCTTAACAATTCCCTAGAAGCTTTCATGGACTTGATGAACCGAGTGTTAAAACTGTACTTGGAAATGTTTGTCATAGTCTTCATAGATGATATCCTTGTCTATTCCTACAATGAAAATAATCACGCAGACATCTCAGAATAATATTACAAACTCTTAGAACCCATCAGGTATTCATCAAATTCAATAAGTGCAAATTTTGGCTAAGGTCAGTAACTTTCCTTTGTCATATAGTTTTCGGTGTTGGCATTAGTGGTGATCTTCAAAAGATTGAAGCAGTAAAAAATAGGCCCAGACCTATCTCTTCGTCAGATATTAGGAGTTTCGTAGGTTTGACTAGCTATTACCGATGGTTTTTTGAAATATTTTTGTCTATTGCATCTCTAATGTCCAAATTGACTCAGAAGAAAGTCAAGTTTCAGTGGTCAGATTCTTGTGAGAAGAGTTTTTTGGAGTTAAAGACTCGACTCACTATAACACAGTTTTGACTTTGCCTGACTGTTTAGGTGGATTTGTTGTATACTATGATATTTCCAAAGTTCGCTTAGGGTGTGTTTTGATGCATACGGGTCAGGTTGTGGCCTATGACTCTAGACAATTTAAGCCCCATGAAAAGAATTATCCCACCCATAATCTTGAGTTAGCAGTTGTTGAGTTTGCCTTAAAGATTTAGAGAAACTATTTGTATGGGGTGCATGTTGATGTATTCACAAACCACAAGATACTACAGTATGTGTTTTCTCAAAAAGACCTGAACTTGTGTTAGAGATGGTGGTTAGAGTTGTTGAAAAAATATGAGATGAGTGTTTTGTATTATCCGAAAAAGGCCAACATAGTGGTAGATGCCCTCAGTAGGTTGTCCATGGGTAGTGTTGCTCACATTGAGAATGGTAAGAAGAAGTTAGTTCAGGAAGTTTATCAACTTCTCAGACTAGGTGTCCATTTGGTTGATTCGGCTGAGGATAGTGTTTGGGTATAAAATAGTTTAGAATCTTCTTTAGTCTCCGAGGTGAAAGAAAAGCAAGACAGGGATCCCAGGTTAGTTAAGAGAAAAGAGTTAGTCAGAGACTAAAAAGTAGAGGTTTTCTCCTAAGAGGGAGATGGTGTGTTACGTTGATGGGATTGGTTATATGTGTCATGTGTAGATGATGTGAGAGAGTGAATTCTTGCTGAAGCGTATGGTGCACATTACTCTATTCATCCAGGGGCCACTAAGATGTACCGCAACTTGTGGGAATTCTATTGGTGGAGTGGGATAAAGAGAGACATTGCAGAGTTTTTGGCTAAGTGCTCTACTTATCAGCAGGTGAAGATTGAGCACCAAAAGGCTAGTGGTTCTATGGAGGAGTTCAGTATTCCCATATGGAAGTGCGAAGAAGTGAAAATGGATTTCGTGATAGGTTTGCCTCATACTCATCGTCAACATGATTCAATTTGGGTCATTACAGATAGAATGCCCAAATCAGCTCATTTCTTGCCAGTTCGTACTTCCCATTCAGCCGAGGACTATGTCAAACTCTATATCAGAGAGTTGTTTAGGTTGCACGGAGACCCGTTGTCCATCATTTTAGATAGAGGTTTGTAATTTACCTCTCACTTTTGGAAAGCCTTCCCAAAGTTCACCTAAGTATAGCCTTTTACCCTCAGATAGATGGTCAAGCAGATAGGACCATCCAGACCCTAGAAGACATGATGAGAGCTTGTGTCCTTGATTGTAAAGGTAGCTGGTATGATCACTTACCTTTGATAGAATTCGGATATAATAATAGCTATCATTCCAGTATTCAGATGGCTCCATTTGAGGCTCTTTGTAGAAGGAGGTGCAGATCTTCTATTGGTTGTTTCGAGGTATGGAAAACAATGTTGATAGGCCCAATTTAGTATTTGATGCCTTAGAGAAGGTTCAGTTGATAAGGGAAAGGATTAAAGCTTCCCAAAGCCAATAGTAATCTTATGTGGATGTGAGGAGAAAAGATCTCGAGTTTGAGATTAGGGATTTTGTGTATCTGAAGATTTCTCCCATGAAGGGGCTAAAGAGGTTTACAAGAAGTGGAAGCTCAGTCCCTGATATGTTGGCCCTTACAGAATTCTAAGCCATTTTAAAAAGGTACCCTATGAGATTAAGTTGCCTGCAGACTTAGCATCAGTGCATCCAGTATTTTATGTCTCCTTTCTAAAGAAGTATATTGGCGACCTAGTGGTTGTAGTACCCTTAGAAAGTGTAGATATTTAGAACAGCCTCTCTTACAAATAAATTTTAGTCAAAATTATCGACCGCCAAATTTACAGGCTAAGGAACAAAGAAGTTCCCTTGGTCAAAGTCCTTTGGCGAAACTATTCTATGGAGGGAGCCACTTGGGAAGCAGAAGCAGACATGCCAACCAAGTATCCTTATCTCTTCTCTGCAAACTCAGACTCAACCTAATGTAATAGTTTTCCTTAAACATACTCTACTTCATACTCAATTCCAGGTGCTTAACATTATCATGTCATTCATGTATTCACGAATTAGATCGGTCAGTCATCATGTTTTAGATTCAATCATGTTGTCACATTTCAGTCATGCATATTCAACAGGTGATTCTAGAACCTCAGTACCTCTTTGTTTAATCAGTCTAATTTGAGAACGAATATTCCAAAGGGGGAGTATTGTAAAACCCCATAAGATCCTAAGCTTATTTCAGCCCACTCTTCCATGTAGAAAGGGGTCCAAGACTTAGAATATTTTACTAAGTAGTAAGGCTTAGTCATTTCTAATCCCTCCAAACTTTGATGAACTTATTCTCAACTTTTTTGACCTCGGAAAGTTAGTTTTTAAGTTGAGTCATGATCAGGGAAGTCAATAGTACGTCTCAAGTGAGTTTCAGAATTTTTGGGCAAACGTAAGGATGTGTTTAGACTTCCAAAACAGAAACCCAGGGCAATTAGCCCGCGGCTCCCCGCTTAGTCCAGCGCTGGGGGAGCCCGCGATGCCTTACCTAGAATGGCGCTTTAGAGCCTGCGACACCCTGACCAGTCCAGACCATGTATTTTCTGTAGTTTTATTCCGCATTTTAAGGACAAAAGGGTCTTTTACCTTCACCTAAGTGGTCCAAAACATGGGATTTCAGACCCAAAATAACATTTTTGCCCCCAAATTGATATTTCACTTAAAACCTCTCAAAACAAACCCTAGGTTTATCAAATTCAAGTCCAAGTCTCAAGAATTCACCATCCATTCTCACAAATTCAGAAATCAAGATATGTTAGGTGTTCATCCTTGGGTTCCTTCCACCCTTGGAGTTCAAGTATATTTTTTGAGAACTTAAATTATGATATACATTCTTAAATAGAATTATGTTTGTGTATGTGTTGTAATATGGGTCTCAAACTAAGAAGATTATGCATTTCATGTAAATAAACTAACATGTGTGTTGATATATGTACTCCTTATGCCATAACACATGAATTGTGAGTTGAATGTTGTAGCCATGATATCCCCATGTTAGTCTTTCTCATGTACAAGAATCATCTCCCTAAGTGTTTGACAAAATGTCTATGTGAATGAATTGTACATGATGTCCTAATTGTAATGCTTTTAAAGTTGTGATATTGTAAGACCCCATAAAATTCTAAGCTTAACTCAATCCGTTAAAGCTTGAAAAGAGGTCCTAGACTTTGAAGTTTCAGCTAAGTGTTTACACTTAGAATTATTTTAGCCTTCATAAGTTGGAAATTTTATTTCATGATCCATACGAACTTTAGATGACGATCTTTAGGTTGATTCATGATCAAGAATATCATTATATGTTCTCGATCAAGTTTTGCATTTTTTGAACCTTCTTTGGACCACGTTTGGGAACCCAAAATAGTATATCAATTCAATCTCGATGCACCGCATCGACCATTGCATCGATCAATATTTTCCTTGGAAGCTAGTGGCAATTTCCAGTGAGCCGACGCGGACTCGATGTATTGCGTTGGCCATCGTGTTGATGCCAACGACACAGTGCGTCGTCCAGCACGTCACTAGTCTAGTTTTTAGTCATTAAAATGCCGCGTACTTAGGGGTAAATGGGTTATTTCCCCACTCCTATTCAGCCCTAAAACACAAGATTCAGCCCTCATTAAGAAAAATATACTTATTTTCTCTCAAAATCTCTCAAGAACAAAACCGAAGGGGGGATCAATTTCAAATCAAAAACTCAAGACCCCACCACCAATCTTTCAGAATTTAGGCACTAAGGTATGTTAAGTGTTCATCCAAGGGTTCCCTTCCACCCTTGGAGTTCAAGAAACCATTTGAAAACTACAAGTTAAAAGGGTTTAATGAATTTCATGATTTGATTTAACTATGCTCATGATTATTATGTTGATGGGGTTTCTAATCCAAGATTATTTGCCAGATTCATGTGAAATCATTTATTATATGTGGTGTCATGTGAATTCATGCTAAAGCCTTGAGACTATTAATTTGGTGTTGAAATTGTGATGCTCTTGTGTTATACAATGGTATGTGCATTTACTATGCCCTCTAAGTGTTTTGATGAATTGTTCATGTGAGTTAAATAATGCAATTTTATCATGCTAACATGTATTCCCAATTTGTGTACAAGTTAATGCATTACAAGTGTTCAAGTAAATGTCTCTATGAATGAACTATGGACTAGTATATATTTTTATGACTTTCAAGACTATGCTATGCTTTACTTTTCATGATATCGAGTCCTAGGGGTATTTAATACCTGAGAATTTAGCTGTTTACCTAGAGCCAGTGTTAGTTACAGAATAATCTCAGTCATGTCACGATTAGTAGTACTCTCAGTCAGTTACATGACTCAGGAAAATTCAGTAGTACTCAGTAATCAATCTCAGTTTAGTATTCAATTCAAAACATAGTAGTATTCAATTTAGAACTCAGTAGACATAGTCAATTCATAGAATTCAGTCAGTAACTAGTTCAATACTCAAAGAGCTTAGAATCAGTCTAGTCTGGTTTAGTATTCAGTTCCAACCTTAGTAAACTCAGTCAGCTAATAGATTTCAGTAATATTCAGTCAGTTAATAGAACCAGTAGTATTTCGTCTGTCAACAAAACTCAGTGAACTCAGTTCTGTTCAGTTAATAGTACGATCAGTAATAGTTCAGTCAAGCCCAGTACAATCCAAGAATTAGTTCAGTGTCTTTCTGTTGGGAGTAGGATTCAGCACCGAGTGATCCTAGAGATGGGGCCTCACCCATTAGCTAAGACTGGGTCCCTAGAAGCAATTCCTAAGTTCTAAAACTACATAGCCAACGTAGGTTATGAGATGTCACCTGTTAGATAGGACTGACATACTCAGGGATCACCTGCTTGTTTAGGACTGATATCAGGGGTCACTCGCTAGACTAAGACTGACCCCATAGCTAGTTGTCTTTACCCGTGGCATGGTACTGACACCTTTCCAATTGGGGTTACAGATTAGAACCTAATTCAGTTATGTTATTTGGGGTATGTCAGTTAAATAATTACCTCCTAAAGTCTCAGTTTCAGATTTAGTCTCAGTATAGAACTCCATTCATCTCTACAGATTTAGGACTACCAGATACAGTCGCTTATCTCAGTACAGAACTCAGCATAGTTCTACAGAATCAAGACTGCCAGATACAGTCATTCAGTTATTAGTAATATAGTATTAGTAAACCTAGATATCAGTTAATCAGTATTCAGAACTCAGTATCCAGTGTTATCACAGCCTTATTTATACTTTACGTACTCATGCGTGTACTTTTGTTCAGTTATGTTCATGTCATTCGGTCAGTATTGTTCATGCATATGAACCTCCACATTTTATCCTACCTCACTTAGCATACTAGTATATTCAAAGTACTGACGCATACTTTTCTTTACGCTATGATGTTTATATCATAGGTTCGGATGCACGGGCTCTCGATCATACTTAACATTCTTAGATTTTTAGTAGTCAAAGTTAGTGGTGAGTCCTCATAGTTTGAGGACATGATTATTATTTAAGTATTGTAGTTTATTTCAGTAGTCGGAGTTAGTTGGTGACTTGTCCCATCAACTTCGGAATTCAGACAGTAGAGGCTTTTCAGAATAGAGTATTTTGGACAGATATTTCAGTATTTATTTTTAGTTTTTGAACCTTATAGCATGTTTTTGCCAAATTTCTGCATTATTATAGTATTATTACTTTGTTATTGTACCAGGTACCAAACATAGGTTAGCTTGTGGTCCTTCGGGATTATAAGCACCGTGTAGCATCTAGGGTACAGACTCGGGGCATTACAAACTTGGTATCAGAGCCTAAGGTTCAACTGATTCCTAGGAAATCTAAAAGCCACATCTAGTAAAGTCTTGTGCATGGACGCGTAGCGCGCCACACTTATGACTAGGAGGTGTTTTAGGAAAAGTTTCCCTTCTTTCATTATTCATGTCATGCGAGTGAGTGTGATCTCAGTTAAACCCTCAGTCTAATCCAATCCATTTCTTTCTTCCATTTATAGAACATGCCTCCCAATAAGAATGGAAGAAGAACAGGAAATTAGTCAGCCCCTCAACCCGTCCAGGCATATCATCTGGACGAGAATGTCTCCCATGCGGAATTTAGGGCCACATTTACTACTCTAGCCAATTCAGTAGCAGCTCAGAAGCAATGGATAGCTGTTGTTCAAGCCAACCCAGTGGCCAATATGTTGCAGCCAGGATTTGGGAGTTCACCTGAATGAACCCTCCTTCCTTCACGGGATCTAAGTCATAAGAGGATCCACAGGAGTTCCTCGACCAGGTTTAGAAAGTCACAGATATTATGGGAGTGACTTCCAGTGAGAGTGCTGAGTTAGCTTCCTATCATCTACAAGATATAACCCATACATAGTTTAAGTAGTGGAAAGTAGATAGGGGTACAAATGCAGAATCCATAGAGTGGGAAGAGTTTGCTACCGCTTTTTTGATAGATTTTTCCCCTTAAATCTAAGAGAAGCCAAGGTATTAGAGTTCATCAATCTCATGCAAGGCAATATGAGTGTGAAAGAGTATTCCCTTAAATTTACTCAGTTAGCCAGGTATGCTCCCCATGTAGTAGCAGACAATAGGTCTAGAATGAGCAAGTTCGTATCTAGGATGCCAGAGAGTGTGGTCAAGGAGTGTAGGACTGCGATGTTGATTAAGGAGATGGACATATCTAGGCCTATGGTCCATGCTCAATATATTAAGGAGAAAAAGCTTAAAAATAAAGAGAGAGGGAATAAGAGAGCTAAAACGAGTAGCTTTAGTTTTGATCAGCCAAGTTCAGAGAGGGGTAACCATCCTCAGCTCAGTCAAAATTTTTCAGTCCTAGCTCTATCTTCAGCTAGTGCACCAGTACGAAAGTTTAGGATTGGCCATCGGGATGGGGCGCCAGGATCCAAAACCTAGGGTAGTATGAGCAGGGGTCTTACCTATCCGCTTTATGAAGAATGTGGTAGACAACACCTAGGTACGTGTAGAGATGGCAGTGATGTATGTTTTGGATATAGGAAGATAGGCCATCGGATGCGAGAGTGTAAATTAATGGCATAGAGGGGAAAATATTTGCGCCAACAAGGCCAGTCCAATCGTCCTTCATTTTAGTTCGATTACCTGAATCGGCAGGGTGCCATTTCCAGTGCCGCCAGTGGGCAACGCCCAAATAGGCTTTATGCATGTTAGTCCAGACAAGATCAAGAAATTTCTCCTGATGCGGTCATTGGTATGTTACAGATCTCCTATTTACGCTTTTATGCCTCTTCAGATCTAGGAGCTTCTTTTTCTTTTGTAACTCTTTGCATAGCAGTCAACTTTAAAGTCAGACCAAATATTAACAGGACCTTTTCCAGTCTTTACCCTAGTGGGTCAGTCTATCATAGCCGATGGGTATATACGAACTGTCTGGTTATGATATCTCGAAAAGTCAGGCCTTCAAATTCTTGTAGTAATGTCAGTATGTGTAGACAAGTAGTGGGAGGGGATGATGCCCAAACCGTCTTTACCTCAGTGCAAAGTTTTGTACTTTAGTATCATGATGTCTACCCATGCCTTATATGTCAGCTGTATGATCAAAGCCCCTATTCGTACATATTAACGAAAATCATGTACGCTTAATTTTTTTTTTGTTTAATTTGTATTTTATTAATAATCAAAAGTTAAAAAAACAAGAATGGGCTAACCCATTAAAAATACAACCTAAGTAGCAAAGAAAATAAATATGGATCGAATTTTAGAAATCCGGCCCAAAAAATACATATATATAAGTAAGTAGGGTTTCCTAACTGAGCTAAGAAGATCATTAGTACCCTCCACCTCTTCTTCTCTTAGTGTAGAGTTTCATGGATTTGTTTTTCAATCTTTAGGTCCAACTTCTGCTTCTTTGGGTGGTGAATACCGTTCCCTAGTATAACTATGGTGTATACATCTTCAACTTCAAATGTAAGTTTCCTTTTTCATTTAATCATCTGAGGTTGATCTTTGTTGCTTAGCTCCCTTTTATCTTTCAATAACCAGTTGAAATCTCTAGTAATAAGGTGTATGACAAGCTTTTTTGGTGCACAAAAAGAGGGTCTAGTCTGCTTAGGCTTGGTAATCATTGCAGGTAAGCTTACCAGATTATCATTACTAACTGTAGTCTCCCTTAATAAAACTAACCTTTCTATTGAATTACTTCTTGAGGGGAGAGAGATTAATAGATGCTCGAATCCACTAGATCTTTGATGATGCCAAAAACCTAAGCTACATGAATTAAAAAGCTAACCAATGACCCCTGATTTACTGAGAGTCCTTTTTGATGGTTGATGACCTAGGCTAAATAGTTTTCTTTTTTGTTTGTTGCTCATCTTGTACAAAAGCAAGTGTATTAGCCTGTCTAGTCTGTTGTTTGATGCTTAGCTGCTAGCCTGAGATAAGATGACTGATACTTATCACTGTTCAAAATCTTTCTAGCCGTGTTAGGCAATTGCTAAAATGTTGTATATTCAAACTGATTGCACTTCACTGCTATGTTGGCTAGATAATCTGCTAGCTGGTTCCCTTCTCTGAATGTATGAAGTATTTTTACTTGCTTGCTTTCAATTAGTTTCCATGTGTTCATTATTATATTCTCAATCTTCCATGGTATTTTTCACTCGTTGCATAGAATCTATTTTAGTATAAGTGAATCAGTCTGTATTATAACTTTGCTATGTCCTAAATTACTACAATGTTTTGCTGCATTCCAAAGAGCAATTGCTTCTGCTTCTAAACTAGTGACCTCTTCAATAGCCTCTCCTATTGTATAGACTAGATCACTTTTTTCAACTATTAAGAAAAATGCCCATGAACTTCTCACTGGATTTCCTCTTGACACTCTATCTGTATTGTATTTAACCCAGCATGACTTTGGAAATTCCCACATGACACCTATTACCTTAATTGTAGGTTTTAGTTGTCTAAATTGGTGCATAATAGCAGGCCAATCCCCTCTAAAATTCAAAAATGGCTTTCTTACTTTAAGTAGCCTCTTAAGATGTCTTGTAACATTGACGATCATCTTGTGAACTAAAACTCCTTTTCCTTCATGCTTTAGTGAATTCCTCCTTTTTGATAATTCCCAAATTATCATGGCTAGAATTTCTCTAAAATAAGCTTTCTCTCTTGGATTTACATCAACATTCTACCATGAATATATAACATATCTCAGACTCAGTCCTTGAATGCTAATACCTGCAAAAGAAGAGAAGTAGGACCAAGTCCTTGTAGCAAAATCTGATCCCAATAGTACATGAGTCACAGTCTCTTATGTTAGATTTTGACAACACTAACACTTTGAAGGACCTTCCACTCCCCATCTTTAAAAAGTAGCATCAACAGAAATCTTCCCCTTCCATATTCTCCACATGAAAAAGCTAAACTTGAAAGGTAAACCTTTTATCCACACTTCCTTGTATAACTCATTAGAGTCCTCCCTCTGTCAAATATAGTGCCATGCAGATTTGACACTAAAATTTCCTTTTGTATCTAAGGTCCAAACTGCCTTATCCTGCATTAAATCATTCTATGGACTATTTACATTGTTAAGTATATAGTCCACCATGTCCTCTGATAGAATCTCCTGAAGCTTGATGTCATCCCATTGACTTCCCTTAATCAAATCACTAATTTTTTGAATACTATTATCCCATTCTCTGCTATCCTCCGCAATGGAGTATAAATCTCCTAACCCTGTCCAATTTTCAAACTAGACATGGGAACTCCCTCCCTTTATTTTCCACAAAATCAAGTGATCAACCAAGTCCCTTACAATCAACATCTTTTTCCAAACTTGTGAACCACATCCTGATTTCCACATGGCTTCTTTAGGATGTACTTTACTGCAATATTTATTCATCATATAATATCTCCGTATAGATCCCTTTGTTTTAAAGTTCCACCAGAGTTTACAGAATAATGTTGTTGATATATCCTGAAGACTCCTCAAGACAATGCCTCTTTCCAGTTCTGGTAAACACATTTTAGACCATGCAACCCAATGTATGCCTTTTCCTTCTACAATACTAATCCAAAAAAATTAGCAAATCACTTCTGAATAGCATTAATCACATTCTTTAGAGGATTCATAACTGACAAGCAATGGATTGGAACACTTTGTAGCACATGTTTGATTAATACAACCTTTCCACCAAAATATAATAATTTTCCTTTCTATGTCTATAGCTTAGTACTAATTTTATTCATAATCTAGTGATAATAAAGCTTCTTCTTTATCTTGTAAAAAACCGGAAAACCAAGATAATTAAAAGGAAACTCCTTCCTTAGTATGCCTATAATCACTTCTACCAAGACAACTACTCTATTGGATGCTTTTCCATGCAAATACAAAGCACTTTTATCCTCGTTAATTCTTTGACCTGATACCTTCTCATATTCCTCCAAAGTATTTGTCACTAGCTTCAATGTCTCTGATTCTGCTTTGCACATAATGACCATAGCATCTACAAAAGCAAGATGATTTAACTTAGGGCTTCCTCTAGGCATTCCAAACAACTTGAAATTCTTGTATTTTAATAATTCCTTCAGGCTTCTTGATAATACCTCTACTGCTATAATAAACAAAGTAAGAGATAAAGGATCCCCTTACTTCAATCCCCTAGAAGATTTAAATAAACCTTTGGGTTGTCCATTAATTCACAGTGAATACCAATTATTTTCCAATAGTCTAAACACCATATCAATCAGTTTTTCACAAAAACCTATCCTCGTGAGTACCTTTGTCAAAAAAATCCATTCTACTCTATCATAAGCCTTCATCATGTCCAGTTTCATTATCATATTTGGTGGTTTCCCCCTTTTCCTGATCTCAGCAACTATTTCCTGCACAACCAAAATATTTTCAGCTATGCTTCTTCCATGAACAAATCCAGCTTGCTCCTCTAATACTATTTCAGGCAAAATACACTTAATACTTTCATGAATAATTCTTGAAAACATCTTATTCACAAAATTACTAAGTGATATAGGTCTTAAATCAGAAAAGGTTGTTACATTCAACTTCTTTGGCAGCAGCACTACATTAGTATATGTATTGAACCTTGACAATTCATACCCACTAAAAAAGGCTATCACCTTTCTATGAAGATCATTTGCTATTATTTCCCATGCATCCTGATAAAACGTACCAGTCATACCATTAGGATCTCCAGTACTATCTCTATTTAACCCTATCACAGCAAATTTAACTTTCTTTTTTGTTGGAATCTTTATAATATCATTATTCATCTCCTCTGTAACAACAGCAGGTAAAGAATCCAACATGTCAAAATTATGACAATCTTCCTATTTATGAAACTGATTCTGATAAAACATTACTGCAGCTTCAACAATTTCTTCCTTGTTATCTAGCCATTCCCCTTCTTCATTTTGTATTCTGCTAATGTTTAATCTTGATCTTCTACCCTTCATAATGGAATGAAAGAATTTAGTATTCTGCTCACCCTCTTTGAACCACTGAAAACCAGCTTTTTGCTTTCAATATTCTTCTTTTCTTTTCAATTGCATTGTTAATTCTGCCTGAATCTTGAATAAAGAAGCTTTATTCTCTCTAGATGGATTATCTTCCAACTGTTTCTCCTTAATACTGATAACTTCCTACATAGTAGCTATCTCTTAGAAAATATTCCCAAAAGATTGCTTACTCTATATAGTCAATGTAGCTTTGGTTCTCTTGAGTTTCTGATGAAAGACCATGAATGGCTGCCATAAGCTTTCTCTTTCCAATTTTGCTGAATAACTTCCTTGCAATATTTCTCCTTAAGCCAGAAATTTAGAAACTTAAATGGTTTGATTATCTGCTCCTAAACAGTATTACAGTAAAGTGGCATGGGAGCATGATCAGACCCACTTCTAGGTAAGTTTTCTACATTCAATATTGGAAAGAGATCTTGAATTTTATCATTCACTAATAATCTATCCAATCTCTTAAAAATGCATTCATCTTCAACTCTTCCATTCCACCATGTGAACTTGCTTTCCTTAAATTGAACTTTTTGTAAATTACAGTTACTTATGCAGTGGTTAAAGTCTTCTATTTCCTAAGCCACAGAGTTTCTCATCAGCATGCCTAATCACATTAAAATCACCTCCTATAATCCATGGCTCATTGATATTATCACTCATACTTTTTAGAGAATTCCACAGTATAGTTCTTTCTAATTGATTACATTTTGCATAGACTAAAGTGACAAAGATTACCACTCTTGCCTGCTGATTTTGTAACCTTAGTGTAAGTTGCTACTCCTCATCACTAATTATGTTCACCTCCATGTTTAACTCAAATAAAGCCCATATCTTTCTGACATGTTCACTGCTACATGTTCTATTCCCAATCTTCTTTTAAACTCCTCAATACTCTTCCCCTCCTGAAAAGGTTCCGTTAGACCAATGAAGCCAAAGTGAAACCTTTTATGCATTGTTATTAATCTAGTAAGAGATTTTTGAGTGTTAACAGCCCTTATATTCCAGATTAAGACATTCATTTAGAAACTGAATCTGCTATTTGACTCCTTGTGTGCATTGTACTATTACTAGATTCCTTGTTTTTCTTATTCTTTCTGCTATGCTTCTTTCTCAGTGACTTAGCCTAATTTGGAGATAATTCCCCTTCTTGTATTACATCTTTCTCATTATCAACTAAATCCCCCTTATCCAAATCATCTCTGTTGGTATTGACTGATTCTATCATGTTGCTGTCTTCCATGGAGATCAGCATAATATTCTCTAGAATAAGCTCTTGAGAGTTATGTTGCTGCACAATCACCATTTCTCTTGATTCAACTAGGACCCCTCCTGATTCATCTTCCTTAGATTTGTACTTATCACCTGGTGTTTCCATCTCGATCTGATCTATCCTTTTGTTGTTTGTTTGTTGTTGCTGTTGATCCTGATCATCTGTTACTTTCTTATTTATTGTTGTATCATCCTCTTTCCTAAAAGTTTTATTGACCCAATCTTTGGTGTTTTCCTTCTCCTTTACAGAATACATTTCCTTTACATTGGTATCCTCTACTTGTTCCTGCACTTTGCTTTGCTGCTTCAATGCATCAAAAGCATTTGATGTTTGATAACCTCTTTTGAATCTTTTAGCTCTCCTAAAGTATGACCAAATTTATCCTTTCTTTATCTATTTTTCCTTAGTTTCCATGGATTGGTTTCCCTCTCAAGATCTGCATTCATTCCATCATTCTGTTTTTGTTGCACACCCTCTCTATTGCTCTTTTGATTACCATTTTCTACTTTCTTCTTATCGAATAGTTCCGGATGAATATCCCAACAAGTTTCTTCATTATGTCCTTGTAAACCACATTCTTTACAGTACTTTGGTTTATGATCATACTGTATTTTAATCCACTTTGACTTGATGCTCCCTGTAATATCATCTTCTTCATTAATCTTGATTCTGTGTGGCAGTTTAGCAACTAAGTCAACCTCAATCTTGACCCTTGCACAACTTGGCCTTGTATGATTCCTTGTAGCCATATCCACCACAAGAGGTTTGCCCACAGCTGAAGCAATGGAAAATATAGCTTCCTTGGCAAAGAAGTTTGGGGGTAGATCCGAAAAAGAGATCCATGCTACACCAATGGTTGTTTCTATATTTGGTTCAAACCATGGATCCCATTTAAGGGTTCTCATTTACCAATACCGATCTTTTTCTCTTATATAATAGGCCAAAGTAGATAGTAATTTCACATAATCTTCTAATTAATTCAAGCGAATAAATATATGCCTTGTATCTAAAACACAAATTGTACACTCACCCTTGATTGCACATTGTTTAGGTATCAGTTTTCTAAGATCATTAATATCAGGTCTTCCATAAGAGAACTTACCAATGATTGCATGTTGTAAGTTTTCTTGAATTATTAAACATTTCACTTCAAAAGCCTTCCATGTTAAGGATGGTTCTCCATGCTGCATTATAATTGGATTTGATGACACTTTTGCATGTCCATGTACGCTTACAGTTCCTAGTATAAGGAGTTCTCGTTTACTCAGTATTACGAATCATGTTCCATGAATACATAAACTCCAAACTCAGGTCATACAACTCATGACTTCTGCACCATGCCTTACAGTGTGTTCAGTCCCAATTATAGTCTCAGTTATGGTCTTAGTTACAGTTTCCATTACAGTCTTAGTTATAGTGTCAGTCTCAGTCTCAGTCCAGTAACAAGATCAAAAACTTTATTCAGTTTTAGGTTTGCTTGACCATAGCATATAGTTATCAGTTATCAGTATTTCAGTACCTCGGTTCAAAGAATATTTTAGAATTGTTTTATATGCTTGGTCTTGCATTCTCAAATAATACAGTTTTCATAATGTCACGCTCAGTTATCTCATGTTGCTCAGTCAGTCCTTATCTCATATCCATAATACTCTACAGTTTCACTCCCTATATTCAGACTAAGTACAGTTCAGTCTTACATGCCCAGTATTCAGCTATCAGACATTTAGATAACTAGATAAATTAGTATGTTTACAAACTCGTGCTCAGCACCCATGTGAATATTTTTAGTACTCTTAGGTGATGTATTGTTATGGAGAGTATAGTTGAGAGAGTATTCAAGGGATATGTCTAAGCTTGAAAATTTGTAGTTGCAATGCATAAAGCTTAGTCACTTCATCTTAGTTGATGTTTCGTAGGCCTCGTCTCACATTATAGAATTTTAGTCAGGATGTGATTTTCTTATTCAGCTATTTTATTCAGCCATGCCAAGACTCTTTACTGCCTGAAGCCACTAGAACTCTATAGAAAGAGTGTCAAAGAAAGGCTCCAGTCGAATATAAGTTTTTAGCATAAGTTAGTCCACAAAGCCAATAATTCAGTTTAGCAGTTAGGGGGACAATGTTTGTGTGGTTTGGTTTTTCCATCCTTCTATCTAGTTGCACTATCCAAAGTCTCATGAATGTAACTATTCCAAGGTCGAGCAACCCTATGGTTGTGAGTTTAGCTCAGTCTGGGTGTCATGCCTCGATTTTAGATCCTTGATATGTAGTCACGATTTAGTTCATAGGTGCCATATGCATCATCTCAATTTTTCCTCAGTAACTCAGCTAAGTCAGCATTCTTCAGGGGACATAATGTCCCAAGGGGGAGATGCACTATAATCCCTCGAGTTTTTATGACCTAAACCTTCCATATTTCCATCATGTAACAAATCCAGTTTGGAGTAGTGGGTACTCATAGGTGGACCTTCAAGTTCCAATCTCAGTCATAAGCCATGTATTCAGGGGCTCAGTTCAGTTCATGATATTCAGTTCATGTATCCCATTTTAGTCTCAGTTATGTTCTCATGTTCCCGTTCATACATGTTTAGTAAATGATCTCATGTTCATCAGTATTCTCAACTTAAGGTAACAGTCTTCCTTAGATTGGCTTAGTCCATGTTCAGTTATTATTATAAGCTTTGTATCCATTACCGTTGCATAGTCAGTCATGCATTCATGAATTCGTTCAGTTATTTACTCATGCATCATACATGCATGTCCAATATATAAGCCCAACTTATCAGTAATCCTAGTCATGTATTCATGAATCATGTTCAGCTATGTACTCATGCATCAGATATGCATATCCAGTATGATAATTCAATATATCAATAATTTTAGTCATGAAATCATGCATTAGACATGCGTGTTCAGTGTGTAAGCTCAATCTATCAGTGTTTCTTAACTTAGTTAGTCTCATTCGAGGATGAAGATTCCCAAGGTGGATATATTGTAAGACCCCATGTAATTCTAAGCTTAACTCAGTCCATTAAAGCTTGAAAAGAGGTCCCAAACTTAGAAATTTTAGCTAAGTGTTTACAGTTAGAATTATTTTAGCCTTCATAAGTTGGGAATATTATTTCATGATCCATACGACCTTTAGATGACGATCTTTAGGTTGGTTCATGATCAGAAATGTAATTAGGTGTTCTCAAACAAGTTTCAGATTTTTTGGACCTCATTTGGGAACCCAAAATAGTGTATCAATGCGATCTCAATGCGCCGTGTCGATCAATATTTTCCTTGGCTCCCAGTGGCAATTTTCAATGAGCCGACGCGGACTTGACATGGCGCATTGGCCATCGTGTCGATGCCAACGACGTGGCAAGTCGTATTGTGCATTGCTAGTCCATTTTTTAGCCATTAAAAAAGCCGCATAGTTAGGGATAAATGGGTTATTTCCCTACTCCTATTCATCCCTAAAACACGAGATTCATCCTTCATTAAGCAAAATATACTTATTTTCTCTCAAAATCTCTTAAGAACAAAACCTAGGGGGGATCATTTTCAAATCAAAAACTCAAGAACCCACCAACAATATTTCAGAATTCAAGCACTAAGGTATGTTAAGTGTTCATCCAAAGGTTCCCTTACATCCATGGAGTTCAAGAAACCTTTTGAAAACTACAAGTTAAAAGGGTTTAATGAATTTTAGTAAACTCGGTCAGCTAACAAAACTCAATAGTATTCAGTTAGTTAATAGAATCTAGTAGTATTCCGCCAGTCAAGGAACTTAGTGAACTCAGTTCAGTTCAATTAAATAGTACGATCAGTAATATTTTAGTCAAGCCCAGTACAATCTAAGAATTGGTTTAGTGTCTTTCAGTTGGGAGTAGGATTCAGCACCGAGTGAGCTTAAGGATGGGGGCTCACCCGTTAGCTAGGACTGGGTCCTATAAGCATTCCCTAAGTTCTAAAACTACTTAACCAGCGTAGCTTGTGAGATGTCACACGTTAGATAGGACTGACATACTCAGAGATCACCCGCTAGTGTAGGACTAATCTCGGGGGTCACCCACTAGACTAAGACTGACCCCACAGCCAATTGCCTTTACCCGTGGCACAGTATTTACACCTTTTAAATTGGGGTTACAAATTAGACCCCAATTCAGTTATCTTATTTAGGATATGTCGGTTAGATGATTATCTCCCACAGTCTTAGTTTCAAATTCAGTCTCAGTATAGAACTCAGTTCAGCTCTACAGATTTAAGACTTTTAGACACAGTCGCTAAACTCAGTATGGAACTTAGTGTATTTTTATAGAATCAAGACTGTCAGATACAGTTATTCTGTTATTAGTAATACAGTATCATTAAACCCAGATATCAGTTAATCTGTATTCAAAACTCCTTATCCAGTCTTATCACAACCTCATTTATAGTTTATGTACACATAAATGTACTATCGTTTAGTTATATTCATGTCATTCAGTTAGTATTGTTCATGCATATGAACCCATGCATTTCAGCCTACCTCACTTAGCATACCAGTGCATTCAAAGTACTGATGTATACTTTTCTTTTCACTATGATGTTTTATATCTTAGGTTCAGATGCATAGGCTCTCGATCATACTTAACAGTCTCAAATTTTTAGCAGTTAGAGTTAGTGGTGAGTCCTCATAGTTTGAAGACATATCTATTATTTCAGTATTGCAGTTTATTTCAATAGTAAGAGTTAGTTGTGGACATGTCCTTGATAACACTCAAACTACACCTCTCTAATGAGAATGTAAACGATCGTTGTCAATATAAAACCCAACCAGGTTGGGGTTGAATCCTACAGCGAATATGGTGTGAACTTAAGTCATTTGCAATTTAATCAACGGATAGTTGAATATTTCCTGAAATGGGGTTTTTTAGTTTAGCAAGTAGTTGTTGATCACTTTAGTTACTGTATTTGTAATCAATATTTCATGGATAAACAAGAATTATGTTCACTAGGAGTTTTGGTACTTGACGGATGCTAATGGTGGTTCAAGATTCTCACAGTAGGTAGGACAACAAGTTATCTTTATCGAAGTTATGCCTAAATGTCTCTCGACCTACTTAAGCATTTAATTACACAATCCTCTTGGACTTAGGGAATTTATATTCATAACCAGATTTTACCTCAGGTTAATCAACCTTGTTACAGCGTCAATTATTAAATAGAAGTTTTTAGTGTTTCCAAGTCCCTGTTAATAATTCACTTCCCACTATATTTTATTTCTTTCTCAAGTAAATCAAAGCAGTAGTTATCTATCATTTGCAACCCATAGACGATAATTAAATCCTCAGAATTATCAAGAAATCCTACCACCTTTTGAATCTTGAACACTCAGCACCTTATCAAGACTTAACCCTAGATCCCATAATTCAGGTTAAAAGAATCTAGCCGCTCATGATGTAATAATCGAAACAACTAGTTATATTCATGATTTGAAAGATAAACTTACCACAAGATGAATAGAAACTAGAGATTCTCATATTAGATCACAATAGTAATCCTAAAATAATTATGATAATCTCTTCAAAGTAATTGCTTGTTCAAGTCAAGAAACTAGAGAGAGAAAATATAAAAAAATACGTGTCTCCAAAAGATGTTCGGAACTCTCAAGAAAACCCTAAAACAAGACTTAAAATAGTTCAGCCTAAATAAGGAAACAAAATCATAGTGTTTAATAATCCCTCGAATTAGGTGACGACATTCGCGACAACCTATCAGAAGGTTGACGACTTATCACAAATATCACTAGCTCCTCTTTTTTTTTTATACTCACTAATTTAGGCTGATGACAAACTGTGATGTCCTATCAACTTCTGGATGACTTATCACGAATGTCATCAAGTCTCTACCTCAGCTCTCATGTTCTGCCTTAGGCTGACGGCAATTTTGACGACCTATCAGCTCCTTGATGACTTATCACAAAATTTCATCATAACTCTCAACTCATGTGCATTCTCTATTCAAGGATAACGATGAAGCTGATAACTTATCATAGGGATGATGACTTATCAGAAATATCGTCAGCATACTTCTGTTCGAATTACTTTAGATTTCAACTCCTTTGCTTCCATCCTTGTTGGTTTTTTTGCGTCATAGCTGCTATTGCAAAATCAAACATAAAAGAATAAAAAATGATAAAATTTGCTTAAGACTTTGCAATTATTCTTAGTTAAAAACCTCAAATGTGTGAGCATTAGATCACACATCCACAGCCTCAACTTTAAACAATTGTTTGTCCTCGAGCAACTCAACACAACTAAGAGAATACAAAGTACATTTAGCAGTCAATCATCCATATCATCTAAAAATATTTTCACCCTCTCCAATGTCAGTCAATTCAAGATTAATGAAGAACACCAATGCAACATACAAAAATTAATATATGACATTAATTCAGCTAAATTAACCCTGCATATACCAATAATACACTCTCCAAACAAGTTGGCAACTAGAAACATATCTGGTGTTCCCTCTCAGCAAAGAAATCCATCTCATCTTATATCAGTAATCCTATAGTAACTATGGGAACAATCAAAACACTCACTTTCAGAATGAAGTTCCAACCAATGTATGCCAAATACCATAGGCTTGCCCTTATTTTCATTACCTAGATCTTCAGATAGGTCAGCTAGGATCACTATAGGTCTTATCTTAGGCTTGTGATATAGGTTAGGGGTTGTGATGATGCTCGATGGCATTTAAAGTGACTAAGCCTCCTTGATAATACACTAGATTTTTGGGGTTTTACTCATTATCCTTTTCCACTCTAATATTTTATTGATCACATTTATTTAGGTTGGGTGCGGTCTTTTGCACAATCACTTATTCTTTTTCACAATTTTTCTTTTTCTTGCTCTTTTCCTCCGTACCCAGATTTTTTTAAATATTTTCTTTTATGCTACCTTTCTTTATACTTATTCTATATCACACACCCCTATGATAGTCACCCTCAACTTAGTCCATTTTCCTAAGTCAAAGTGCATAGTATCCAAGGAGGACCAGGGCCAAAACAGGTTCATTGTGATCTAAATAGGAAGGTGACAGGTGTTATAAAAAGAAATAGGCTAATCAGGCTCAAAACAGAGATCAATGGGTATTATGCACATAGGTAAATTCATTTAGGCTAAAGTGAGCTTATATCAAAATGGCCTATGATCCTTTCCTAACCTCTATCCTTCAACCTAGGTAAGACTAAATAGGAAAGTTTTGGATTCAGCATAAGAGGGAACTAAGTAACATCTCACACATAATTGGCAAAAAGGTATATTGCAATCTAATACTCATTCAGTTCATCCAGCTATTTAGCAATGATTATTGTGTTACGATAACTAATGCCATACAAAGATGCATAGTGGTCACACTTAAATGCAAATTACACAGTTAATTAAGTAGACCACTTGAAGAGGTGTACAAAAATCACAAAACAATTCAACTGCCTCAAGTACAAGTATTACTCCTAGTCGACTACAAAATTTTACAAGAACAATTTACCCTACACCCTCAACTTAAAATTAAAAAAAATCTAAACTTAGGATTTGAGTATACCTGGAATAGATCAATCCCGAGGATCATAGGTTCTTGACCCTACTGCCACATCTTTTTCTGCCCTATCTCCATCAAGAGCCTTGCTCTGTTCTGGTGCAGCTGATCTATTAGTCGTTGAAGGCCTACAAGTAGAGGCCCCTACAGCTCTTGCTTAGATGGCTGCCTCCAATCTCTCATTGTCCAATAAGGACTCAATCTTTTCTTTTTTCATATCCTCCTTTTTGGTCTTTTTTCTTGCCCTCTTCTCTGCTTTTGTTTCTTTATCACTATCGATCCTTTCTCTCTTACCTTTTCCTTTCTTCTCACCTTTTTTCTTTTTTTTTTCACTAGCTCTTCTGTGAGATCAAGCATTGGGATTTCTCCCTCAAACTCCTCAGCTGTTGGATCTACTGACACCATAAAGTGGTGTTGTTGTAGCTTCCCAACCTCTACCTTTACTTTTTTTAGGTCTTATATGAATAATGCCATCTCTGGAGTTGACCTCTCTTTCAACTGTGCATTAAAGTGGTTCTCCAATTCATTAATTCGACCCGGCAGAGCATTGTAGGGCTCGAATACAGCCTTAACCCTCTTGTCCACTATAGCCGAAAATTACTTGATAAAGAGTTTAAGCTGAGCCTTACACCACTTGGACTGCTTTGCTACTCTTCTAAAATTTATAGGGTTGAAGACAAATTCTGTTATAGGCACCATAGCTGAAGGGTTTGTCTCAGTTACAGATGCTAGACCTGCTCATGCTGAAGATGTTGGTGGTGCAGCCTCAGAATCCTATACTTCTACATTAGGCACTGCGCTGGTACCTGTAACTAGTGGATCAACTGGAATCTCTGCACCCCTATTAAGCATTAGCCTCAACTAATTTTCCTCATTTCGGATAGGATTGTGGGTCTTCTTGGCAAGGAGTTCTTCTTCTAACCCTACAATCTTGCACACATTGGCTGCCATACACAACCTTGTAATCAAACAAGGGAAGAGATATGTTGTATCAGACCTTGAGACCTAAATTTTTGTCTCTTCAGTGATGATCTCTCAAAAGTTTAATTTGTGGTTAGCTAGTAGATTTGCGACTAGTATTACACTATCATCCCTTAGGATATTATCGCCATCTGTGGGCATCAACTAGGTACGTGCCACTCCCCACCAAAATCTTGTCTCTGAATTCAGGGAGGCCTTAAAGATTCTTTTACTTGGGTTGGTCAGTAATTCCGATTCTTTATTAGTTATGAGCGTGGCTAACTAAGACCTTTGATTTTCCTGATGCTTCAATTGGGCATAGAAAGTAGGTAAAGTGTCCTGAGGAGTGAAGTTTGGTCCATGAAGGAACCTGCTGATTGTTGCTTCAGAAACATTCACCATTACACCCCGTACCGGGACTTTATCCAACAAAGGTTAGTCAGCTGCTTTCTTCCCTTCTATACATATGTTTTCCAAGCGAGCTTGGTATTTTGCATAGAACTCCCTAACTAGTGTAGGGAAAAATGAATTTCCTCCTCTTGTTGTCCATCCCAAATTGTAATAACAAAATTTCTGCTCCACCTCGGGGTATCTTCTCAACCCTTTTATGATGATTCTCTTCTATTCAAAGATTGGCCTCTTAACAGCCCTTCTGTTAGTTCTGTAAATTCCATCAAAGAAAATCTTCTGATCTTTGATAATCTTCCACGTAGTGCCATCTAATACTTCAGGATTCTTGCACTTAACTATAGTTCCCCTAATCAGAGATTCTTCTTCTTCTTGTGGCTCGACAGAAGGAGACTCAGTTAATGGTCCCACAGATTCAAGTTTCCCAGACTCATGCTCCCCAAAATTAGTAATCTGAATCATGCTCTTCAAATTCAACATGTTCAGAATCTTATTGCTCAGAGGTCGTCTGCTCAAAAGGTGTATGTTCAGATGTTGTTGTCTTAGTGTCACTCTCTTCAATCTCATCTACTTCAACTGATAGAGGTGGTGAAGGCTTTTTAGGGCTTTTCTTCTTCTTTTGTTTCCTGAGCAGAGGCTCTTCCTCTTCATAATCAGACTCTTTATTGAAGAGTCTTTGAGGTACACTTCTCTTGGTCACTCTCTTTGTAGATTTTCAGTTCTTTCCTTTAGGTGCCATTTTAGAACCTGTAGCAAGAGAAAAACCATTAGTCGAACCTCAAGAGTATAAACACAAATACATCAATCATTTTAAGTTTCACACCCCTTGAAAGGGCTTATTCATGCTTCAGATCCCAGGTGTGCCAATATTTTTAATAAGCCATCACAAATGTAATAGCTTATCACAAATGTCGTCAGCTCTAAACAGAACCCACATAATTTTATTAACTTCTGATGACATTTTTGATAAGTCGTCATAGTTGTGATAACTTATCATGAATGTCATTAGCTCTAAACAGAACCCACAATATTTTTAGCAACCTTTGATGACATTTCTGATAAGCCGTCATAGTTGTGATAACTTATCATGATATGAATGTCGCTATCTCAGGATATAACTCTAACTCGACTTTAACTTGTTTTTAATTCTCTTTCTTCCTAAAACCCTAATGGTTCTCATTTTTAAGTTGAGCTTGTAACTCCTAAGCTTGCACAGCAAACCCTAGTTCCCGACTTTCAGCCATTTGCAATATAACTTGATTCAAGCTTCTTGGGAACTTGGGTTCACCTAAGTTTATCACTTACCAATTGAAAAGAAGCGCTAGGTTTCGAGCATACCTGGTGGGTACCTTCACTTTTATTACATTAGCAAGAGAAAGTAAAGAAATATTCTTGATTTTGATTGCTAACCTACACACACAAGGAAGCTTACTTTTGTTTTAGTTGGAAACACTTTGAAAAAGGGAAGAAAATAAACTATATATGGAAATAAAATAAAACTTTAAGTAAAATAGAGGAAATAAGCGGGAAGGTAGAAAGACAGTGTCTTGGGCTGGGTCGAATCTTTTTACCTTGGCTCGGACTTTCAGCTAATTTTGGGGTTTTTTTGTGATGACATTTCTGATAAGCCGTCACAAATATGATAGCTTATCAAAAATATTATCATCCTTAACAGACCCTACCTCAGAGCTGATGTACCTGACGATAAATCTGACGGCTTATCATAATTGTGACAGCCCATTAAAAAAATATCTTCGGGAGCACTTGGCTGAATACATCGATTCCACCTTCTTTACACTATAACCTAACTACAAAATAAATAATTTGCTGGCACATAAAAATTTTGGGTGCCTCCCAATAGCGCTTGATTTAATGTCGTAGCACAACTTGGTTATCTTGACTGCTCAAACTTGGCCAAGACAACCTGTTGATACCTCTTTAACATCTTCATAGAATACATCTATGATTGAGAAAACACTCATCTCTTTTTATTATGTCATAGATGAGTGTATTTTGAATCGTGCTTCGGTATCATTTAGCCTAAACTTCAACTCATTCAGCTCCATATCTATGATTACTCTCTCGGTTGTAAGGAATGGTCTGCCCAAGATGATGGGCACTTTAAAATCCATCTCACAGTTTAGGACTATAAAATTAGCAGGCATAATAAAGTTGGCCACCTTTACCAATACATCATGTAATATGCACACTGGCCGTTTTACAGACCTATCTGCCATCACCAATCGCATGTTCATTGGGGTAGGATCCCTCAAACCCAGTTTCTTGTACACTGCAAGTGGCATTAGGTTTATACTGGCTCCTAAATAGCATTACGCTTTTGTGAAATTCAGGGAACCAATAGTGGACGAAATGGTAAATGCTCCCAGGTTTTCCTTTTCTACACTAAAGACCTTGTAGAGATAGCACAACAATGAAGAAGATTGTCCTCCGGCTCATGGTTAACCTTCCATTTCTTTGTGACAAGGTCTTTCATAAACTTTATGTATCCTGGAATTTGCTCAAGTGCCTCAACTAAAGGCACCTTTATTGTCAATTGCTTAAGCATTGCCATAAATTTGCTGAATTTTGCATCATCAACTTTTTTCTTCAACCGCTGAGGAAAGGGAGATGGTAGTCTTGGGATATTTTTCAACATTACCTCCTTATCCTTTTCTTTCTTTTTTTTCTAGAGCATCATCAAAATTATCCAGCTTCTCAAACTCCACTGGACCTCCTTCTTTCGGTTCATCATCAACTACCTCATCAATGATATATTTTTCCACAGAAGGGCCAGGTAATATCTTAGCACTTCTAGTGGTAATCGCTATATATGAGCCATCATTCCACAGATTTTGGACCGTATCACTTGGTAATGTTCCGCTCTTTCTATAGTTAAATGCTGCGGAGAGTTGGTTCATCTGCTGCTCTAACTATTTAATTGTGGTGGGTGTAAGTTTACTAACTGACTAATAGATGATAGATCAGTCTTTATAGTAGTCACACCAGAGTTGGTAGATTCCGCTCCCTTCAACAAATTAGCCATCATGTCCTCCATGAACATCTTTTTAGAACTTGTTGTAGCAGCCTCACAATTTCCAGGAGGGCCATAGATCCCGCTTCTATCATTATTGTTCCTCTAATTATCCTTCTTTCTATATTTATAACAAGTCTTATCATAATAATTCTGACCTTGATTCCCTTTGCCATTGCCTCAAAAACCCCCTAATTATTAACACAGTTCGTCTCTTCTTCTACATCAGCATCAACTCGATTTTGAGATCCCACAGCTTTTACCTTCTCAGTCTTACCTGATAGCAAGTGCTTGGTTAGCAAGGCCATCTGTGTTTTAAGGTGAGCCATGTCTTAGTCACACTCTTTATCTCTTCTGTGTTCTTCCGCAGTAATACCTCCAGACACAGTGGGCCTAGCTACCATAGAGTCTCTGGTATGCCATGCCTGACTCTATTTGGTCATTCTATCTAGTATCTCTGAAGCCTCTGGGAATGTAAGATCAACAAATGAACCACCAGTAGTATTATCTATTATTGGATTTGCCACAGAGTTAAGAGCCCTGTACAAAGTCTCTATCAAGTGTATGTCTGTCATATTATGGTTCGAACACAGTGTCAGCAAGGTTTCATGCAAGGATTTAGTTGGGAGCTGCCTAAAGTTGTTAATCTCATCCCTCAACTGTACCCTCTTAGAAGGCGAAAAGAACCTTTCTAGTAAAGCTCCTTTCAACTGCCACTAGTAGGTTATAGAATCGGGTGTCAGCTCATTTAGCCACAAAGTTGCCTCTCCAAACAGAGACAAAGAAAACAATCTCAACCGGATAGAATTCTATCCTACTCTTGGGTTATCAAAAGATTTACAGATGGTGACAAAATTCACTAGATGCAAGTTCAGGTCATCCCCAGGAAGGCTACCAAATAACCCCTTCAGATTGAGAAGTTGAATCATATTACTCGTAATGTTGAATTTATCCCCAGGTGCCAATGGAGGAAGAATGATTGCACCCATTACACCTGCTCCGTTCATTCCATCATCATCATTATTGAGGTCATATTGGATCGGCTGGTACTTTTGCCTTTCTCAGAACGGACAATTCATGTTAATATTATGCTGTACTAGTGCAGCTACTTGCTCTGCACGCCTTGGGTTACCTGGATTCAGCAACTCATCGTCTTCTAAATCTTCGTCCTCAAGATTTTGATGTCGTACTTGTTGACCGACATTCTACGCATTCACTTGAGCTCTAGCTAATTCTGCTAATCTGTCAGCCTCTTGCTGTTCTGCCATTCCTCTAATTTGTTGTGGTTTTAAATTAGGTGGTAATAATGCAATAATGTAATACTGCAATACTACAATACTTGATGTTTCCTGAAATAGAGGTTTTTAGTTTAGCAAGTAATTGTTGGTTACTTTAGTTACAGTGTTCATAATCAAGAGTTTATGGAAAAACCAGAATTATGTTCACTAGGAGTTTTGGTACTTGATAGATGCTAATGGTGGTTCAAGATTTTCATAGTAGGTATGACAATAAGTTGTCTTTATCAAAGTTATGCCTAAATGTCTCTCAACCTACTTAAGCATTTAATTACCTAATCTTCTTAGGCTTAGGGAATTTATATTCATGATCAGATTTTACCTCAGGTTAATCAACGTTGTTACAGCGTCAATTATTAAATGAAAGTTTTTAGTGCTTCCAAGTCCCTGTTAATAATTCACTTCCCACTATATTTGATTTCTTTCTCAAACAAATCAAAGCAAGTATTATCTATCATTTGCAACTAATAGACAATAATTAAAACCTCAAAATTATCAAGGAGTCCTACCAACTTTTGAATCTTGAACACTCAGCACCTTATCAAGACTTAACCTTAGATCCCATAATTCAGGTTAAAGGAATCTAGCCGCTCATGATGCAATAATCGAAACAACTAGTTATATTCATGATTTGAAAGACAAACTTACCACAAGATGAATAGAAACTAGAGATTCTCATATTAGATCACAATAGTAATCCCAAAATAATGATGATAATCTCTTCAAAGTAATTACTTGTTCAAGTCAAGAAACTAGAGAGAGAAAATATCAAAATATGTGTCTCCAAAAGATGTTTGGAACTCTCAAGAAAACCTTAAAACAAGACTTTAAATAGTTCAGCCTAAATAAGGAAACAAAATCACAGAGTTTAATAATCCCTCGAATTAGGTGATGATATTTGTGACAACTTATCAGAAGGCTGACGACTTGTCACAAATGTCGTTAGCTCCTCTTTGCTTTTAATACTCGCTGCTTTAGGCTGACGACAAAATGTGATGTCCTATCAACTTCTTGATGACTTATCACAAATGTCGTCAAGTCTCTACCTCAGCTAACATGTTCTACCTTAGGCTGACAATAATTTTGATGACCTGTCAGCTTCTTGATGGCTTATCACAAAATGTCATCACAACTCTCAACTCAGGTTCTTTCTTTATCTGAGGCTGATGATGAAGCTGATAACTTATCACAGGGCTGACGACTTATCAAAAATGTTGTCAGTCATACTTCTCTTCGAATTACTTTAGATTTTAACTCTTTTGCTTCTATCCTTGTTGGTTCTCTTGCATCATAGCTTCTACTGCAAAATCTAACATAAAACAATCCACAATGACAAAAGTTACTGAAGACTTTGCAATTATTCTTAGTTAAAAGCCTCAAATGTGTTAGCATTAGCTCATACATCAGTCCCATCAACTCCAGAATTCAAACAGTAGAGGCTTTTCAGACTAGAGTATTTCAGATAGATATTTCAGTATTTAGTTTTCAGTATTCAGTATTTATTTTAAGTTTTTGAACCTTATGGAAAGTTTCCACCAAATTTCTACATTATCACAGTATTATTACTCAGTTATTGCAGCAACTACCAGTTATGGGTTAACTTTTGGTCCTTCGGGATTATGAGCACCATATAGCATCCGGGGTACAAACTCGAGGCATTACAGATATGGTTCCATTATTTATGATATCGAGTACTGGAGGTATTGTATACCTGAAATTAGCTGCTATTGTATACCTGAAATTAGCTACTTACTTAGTTTCCAGTTGTAATAGAATGATCTCGTAGTATCCTGAATAGTAGTATTTGGCCAGTTAACAAAATCAGCTTGTTTTCAATCAAGCTTAGTACAGTCTAGTGATTAGTGTCGGTTCAGTTGGGAGTAGGATTCAACATCGAGCAAACCCAGGGATTGGGTCATTCCTACAACATAGGGTTTAACCCTTAGTAACAGTCTCTGAGTTACAGAACTACATAGCCCAGTGTAGGGTATATCGTCTTCCTACCATACTAGGGTTCACGTAACCATAGACATCTTATGAGTCTTCCTTCTAGATTAGGGTTGACCCAACCAATGTTAGTAACCCGTGGCATGGTGCTAACACCCTTCAAACTAGGGTTACAGGTTGGACCCCAAATCGGTCTATAATTGGGGTATGTCAGTTAGATGATAACTCCTACAAATTTAGTAATCAGTATTCAATATTCAACATTCAGTATGCAGTATGTAGTATTCAATATTCAGTATAGAACTCAGTTCAGTTCTACACGATCATGACTTAAGTTATTAGTATTCAGTTACCAAAACTTAGTACTTCAGTTTCAGTCTAATTTAGACAGACGATATATGTTTGGTATTGTGTGTTCAGTATTTACAGTAGTCTTAGTCTTGCACATACTCTCATCCAGTTACTTCTCAATATTTAGCGAGTATTTATCATGCACATGAACCCATGCATATTAGCGTAACCGCACCTAGCATACCAGTACTTTAAAAGTACTAACGCATACTCTCTTTGTACTATGATGTCTTATATCATAGCTTCAGATGCTTGGGTTCTTTATCATATTTAGCCAGATCAACCGCAGCTACAGTGGTGATTCCTCATCCATCGAGGACGTGATATTTATTTAGTCATTGCATTATTTCATTACTTCAGTTATTTTCAGACAGTAGTTGGAGTTAGTTGGGGCCTGTCCCATGAACTCTTTTATTTCAGATGTTTAGAGGCTTTCAAACACTTTCAGTTAGCAGTTATTCCACAATGATACTTAGTATTAATTTCAGTTTGTGAACCTTATGGCATTTTTAGTTTTACTTCCGCATATTCTTTATGATTATTATTCAGTGCTCACAGCAGGTACCAGTCATGGGTTAGCTTGTGGTCCTTCGGGGTTGTATGCATCGTGTGACACCCAGATTTTAGTCTTGGGGCATTACACAATCCTATGGTTCATCTTGGGTAACTTGTGAATTCCTTGTGAGAGTGAGCATAATTTGAATCTTATACCCATTTGGTGATAATTGTATCTATGTGATTGATTATGGGTAACTCTCTTATAGTGAGGGCACATATTTAATGATAGTGTGGTGATTTAAGTGATCTTCTTTCTTGAGTAATGTGCATCAATTTTCAAACTTGGTGAGTCAATTCTTGAGGTTAGAATTATCATTGCTCATAATTCTCAACCGCCAGTAGTTCGCACTACATCCTTTGTACCTCATCATATGGTCACCAGGAGTAAGACCAAATCACAACATCCCTAAGCTTACATTGTCACAAAATATCCTTTCCCTCCATCTACCCTTTTACCAAAACCTACTTGTTTACCCAAGATAATAAAGATCCAAAATAGCGAAAGGCTATGTAAGAAGAGTACAACGCCCTCTTGCAAAATGGTATTTGGTCCCTTATTCCATCCTTCACGGCAAAGAATATTGTGGGGTTCAAATAGATTTTTAAGCATTACAAGGCTTGTTTAGTGGTGAAAAGATTTAGCCAAGAGGATGGAGTGGACTATCATGAAACATTCGATCCCATGGTAAAGCCTACAACTATCCAAGTGGTTTGTCTCTAGCTCTATCAAAGGGTGGTCTTTGCGGTAGCTTGACATCAAAAATGAATTTCTTCATGGGCAATTACATAAAGAGGTATACATGTCTTAACTGATCTTGGGTGTATTTATACGCCTAAGCACCATAATTTATCCATATTTTAGCTATGTTTAGAGAACAAAGTGCCTAGTTTCTTATGTTTTACTCTACTTCTATGTAATTGAGATAACTGATGTGATTAGCATGATTTCAGGGACTAATGAGGTAGATGAAGACATTGTGGGACTATAGAATGCAGATGGCATATGACACAAGAGAGAGTAGCAACCTGGACCAAATGTGGCACCTAGAAACTACAATTTGGACCAAATGTGGTGCCTAGAAACTATGTCCAAGACTAGTTTGTCATTTATAATTAGTTCAGGGACCTAGAAGGCAATTATGAGAGAAAAGATTATTAAAAGGCTTAATGCTGAATTTTTAAGGAGGATTCATTATTCTGTATTTTTTTGGAGAGAGCAGAGAAGGGCGGCTTAGCTTGAGAGAGAGAGAAAAATGTATTTTTACTCTTGCTCTCAGTATTCGCAAACCAAGATCGTCTTCTAGTTTTTGGTATCATGAATATTTCTATTGTGATTTTCATTTTATCCATGAGTATCTAAGTTTATTAGTTAAGGTTATGGAATCCTTGTAGCATACAATCTATTACTTTGGGTTTTGAATTCATTATGCATTGATTTGTTTACATCATACTCTCTTCGTTTATCTTGAATTGTCATGGTTGCAAACATAGAGGATATGCATTAAAACTCAACTTGTTTGAAAGAAAGGTTGTTTTTCGGAGAGGAGAGTAGTGACAAGAAAATAGGATTACCAACCCCTATTTCATATGTTAATGCCTTAGAAGGATTAACTAATTGGAGATTTTGTATTGCTTTTGGTAAACGCTTTTGATTCGAGAGAACTAAAGTGAATTAGTCTTTGATGGTTGAGAAACACTAAGATTATGTTATTAAATACAATACTTTTCTCTGTAAGCATGATGCATATATGAATTCGTAAAGCTCAGAGTTAGAAAGTATTAAAAACTACAAGGTGGACATAACCCTAGCTTGCTCTTTCCCTGAATTTGAATACTACTACACTTATTTCATATTGTTAAACTAAAACCATTAATTTGTGAACTGAATCAAATCGCCCCTATTTATTTTACGGAAACGAACGATTAAAAGTCAACTAATCTGCATACAACTTAATTAGCACCATATTCCCTGTGGGATTCAATCCAAACCAAGTTGGCTTATATATTTTACAATGACCGCTTACTCTCTCGTAAGAGAGGTGTAGTTTGGGCGTATCAAATTTTGGCGCCGTTGCCAAGGAATACGATTGTCGATTAAGTTTATGTGTGTAAGTTGATTGTTAGTCAAGTTTCCTTATTTTACATTTATTTGTTATTTATGTTTGTTATAGGCTCATTGTTGTTTATGCCACGAACCAGAAGTTCAGGAGAACCATTATTACCCTTCAATCCTGAACCTCATCTCATTGAAAGAATGGCTAACCAACAGGAAGCTGAAAGATTAGTTGCTTTGCATAATGCTCAATTAAACCACCAAAATACTGATAACCTAGGTTGGGAACCTAATCCATACGAAGAGGACCTGGGAGATGATGATTTGATGGGGCGAGTTATTTGAAGGCTTGCAGAGGATATAGTTGCACTAGTGAACAGAAATGTGAATAGAAATCGTCCTTTCAGAGCAGGACCTGAACGCCAAGCTATGTATTTTAATCTGGAGGATGATGATGATGACTTGGATGGAGCCGGTGCAACAGGGGCTATTATTCCTCCACCCTTAGCACCCAGAGCAAAGTTTAATAGTAAAAGCACTATGATCCATTTGTTGCAACTCAAACGGTTATTTGGTGGACTTACAGGCAATGACCCGAATATGCATTTAGTTAATTTTGTCTCAACATGCATGTCATTTGACAACCCAGGGGTTGGACAAAATGCAATTCGACTGCACCTATTTCCATTGTCTCTATTTGGAGAGGCAAATCTATGGTTAAGTGGGCTAACTCCGGACTCTATTACCAATTGGAAGCAACTAAAAGATGCTTTCCTAGAAAGATTCTTTCTGCCATCCAAGAGAGCACAGTTAAGAGATGAGATAAGTAATTTCAGATAGCTTCCAACTGAAGTTCTCCATGAGACTTGGGAGAGGTTCAAGAAGAAGCTTATACGGTGCCCAAATCATCAGATGACCAATGTCCACTTGATGGAGATATTATATCAGGCCTTTAATTTGGTTACCAAGCCAGTGGTAGATAATGCTGCGGGTGGATCATTCATGGACCTCTCTTTTACTGAAGCTTCTAAGATGCTTGATCGGATGACAAAGCAGAGTAGAGCTTGACATACCAGGGATTCTGAGGTAGTAAGCTCTACTGTATCTATTGGCATGACTGCAGAACAGAGGCGAAGAGAAGAAGAGCATGACCAGGACATGGCTCACATAAAGACGCAAATGGATCTTCTCACTAAAAATCTATTATCAGGATAGATAGAGAAGGTTAAAGTTGTAGCATCACAGAGGAGGGCTGACTCCAATCCTGAGAAAGAAGCCAATTACTTGAACAATCAGATGGGTTTCTGAGGTGGTGGCCAAGGAAACCGAGGTTGGAACCATCAAGGAGATTGGAAGAATAAAAGTGACAAGAGTACACTATATGTACCTCTTGGAAGCCATAATAATGCTGCCACTAGTTCAGGCAAAATGTCCATGGAGGACATGATGGAGAAACTATTAAAGGGAGTTGAGGTGACAAATTTTGGGGTACTACTGTAAAGAGTGAAATATCTTCCATGAGTCAACTAGTAAATTCGCACTCAGTCGCTATTAAACAATTGGAGCAACAGATGATCCAATTATCTGTTGCATTCAACCAAAGATAGAATGGGACTCTACCAAGTGATACAGTTCAGAATCCAAGGACTGATGGATCATGTATGGCCATTACAACTAGGAGAAGTAAGATATTATCTAGTCCAGGTTTGGGAGCTTCCTCTTATATTGATGAGGTTGAAATGGATTGGGAGATGGTTGATGAATCTCCAGTGGTGCCTATGGAGTTGGGAGGTTTGAAAAAGAAGAGTGTGGAATTTGAACAACCAACTAAGCCAAAGCATGTTAGTGATGTGGAGCAAGGCATAAGAAAGGAGGTAAAAGTTGCTCCAACTGAAATACCAAGGACTCCACCCCCATTTCCACAATGATTAAATAAGAAAGAAGATGATGGCAAGTTTAGTAAATTCATGACTATGTTGAAGCAGTTGACGGTGAATGTGCCCTTAGTTGAAGCACTAGAATAGATGCCCGGATATGCTAAGTTTATGAAAGACCTGTTGACAAAGAAAAGGACTGTGAGCTATGAAATGGTAGACAATCTTCATTATTGTAGTGCTATTTCTACAAGATCTATTATCCAGAAGAAAGCTGATTCGGGAGCATTTACTGTTCCATGTATGATTGGATTGCTAAAGTTTGAAAAGGCCCTTTATGATTTTGGGGCAAGTATCAATCTTATGCCATTGATGGTTTTTAATAAACTGGGTTTCGGAGATCCTACACCCACCAATATGTGGCTTCTAATGGCGGATAGATCGGTAAAAAGGATGATTGGGATTCTACATGATGTACTTGTAAAAGTTGCTGATTTTATATTTCCTGCCAACTTTATAATTCTTGATTGCGAAGTGGACTTTGAAGTACCCATAATTTTGGGTAGGCCGTTTTTAGCAATTGGGAGAGTATTAGTTGACATGGAGCTTAATGAGTTGAAATTTAAGATCAATGAGAAAGAAGTTATCTTTGAAGTATGTCGGTCTATGAAACAACAAAAAGAGATTAATGTATTCTCGATTGTTAATGTATTCTATGAAGATGAGCAAGATGTACCAGTTAAGGATATGCTTTTTATGGAGACCATTGTTGGTTTGGTTAAACTTGTAAGCAAGGATGTGAGTGACTGGAAAGTGGTTGGACTAGGAATAAAGTATTTTCTTGATCCACCAAATGAGGTACAAAATGTATCATCGATGTATCTTGACGAAGTCTGAGTAGTCAAGATAATTGAGTCATGCTGCGACGTTAAATCAGGCGCTGCATGGGAGACAACCCATGCTTTTATTTTCACTTTATTATGTTAAACAAAAATGTAAAAAGAAGAGTCGAGCCACAATCGAAACTACGGCACTTGGTGGGAGGTAACCCATTTTTCTAATCATTTTTTTTGTTTTGGATTAAGTGTAGGTGCACGAAGTACTAAAGAGAAGATTAGTACCAATTTTGATTTGGAAGCGAGCCATGTGAATGGTGGTAAGTTTAGGAGTGATGGGAACATTATAGGTAAGTTGGAGTGGTCAAATGTGTAAGGCTTCAGTATGATTCATATTAGAGTCACACTTTGAATTATGTTAATCCGACCCAACCACTGACCTCGATGGGGGTGCGGGGGTGAAGCCCCTGTGGTATGGACCTTTTCGACCAAGAGTGCACCGCACATCCTATAGAACATGCTCATTGGACCAACTATGTGATACCCTATGCGCCGCATATGAAAATATAGGCGATAGGGTATACGCCCCATATTCCATCGCCTATGCTCACTACCTCACTTAGGCGATAGATTAGGTGCCGCCTATGTCAACATAGGCAATAGGTTAGGCGTCGCTTACACCATTGCCTATGCTCACTGCCTCACTTAGGTGATAGCTTAGGCACCGCCTATGTTAACATAGGCGACAGGTTAGGCGCCACTTATACCATTGCCTATGCTCACTGCCTCACATAGGCGATAAGGTATGCGCCACATTTCCAATTGCCTATGCCTACTGGCTGGTTACTTTGCTACTTATTTTGTAAGAAAATAGTACCAAATAACTTTGCTATTTGCTCCAATAATGATATCCATGCAGGTGGCATGACTCCTAATATGGATGAGAAGTACTACTAGCCAGGTTCTTTATCTTGTTATTTGCACTGGTGATAGTGCTGAGCTTAAGTGTGGGGTGGCTGGGTACTTTTCTACTTCTTGTGTAAGAAAATAGGACCTTCTCCTTAGCATTTTTCTGTGATAGGATTAGCTATTTTGTTTATTTTGTTAGTTATGTAGTCATAATTAGGTATTTTTCTCGATGATGGATGGATGACGACCGTCTTAAGAGAAAATTAGTCATATAATTGCATGTAACTGTTCTTGTGTGTCACATGACATTATAACATAAGTATGTGATGGATCATTACATTTGAAACACCTAGGCTCTAGTTGTGATTCTTGTTGTGATTGTTGGTTTTATTTGAATTCATGTAATTGTTGGGTCGAGAATCTATAATTCTCCTAATTGAGTTGACCATGTGCCATGAGTGAGTAAGACTGTTGTATATTTCTTATTGCAACTGATGCTAGAACTTTCCTGGTGTGTGTGCAAAGGAAAATAAAGATTATGAGTTTAGGAGATGATCTAGGCATTTCTTTGATAGCCATTGTTCATACCTTCTTTTGACCTACCTTTGTACATTATCTTAGATAGCCCCGTTGAGCCTTTATCTTGTTCTTTTGTTAGCCTCATATGTAGCCTATTTCGTTCTTTAATAGATCGTAATTTGATCCAAAAGCTCCTAAGCGCTTTAATGTAAAATCAATATGAATTAGGAGTTTGACAATAAGAGAAAAAAGGTGAAATTGATGCCCCAAAGTCTAGTTATTGGAGTGACCAGTTGATGTGGTTGGGAGTAGCTAAAATTGTTGAAAAAGTTCAAAATTTTATCCCGGACATGTTACAATGAACCTGTTTTGGCCCTGGTCCTTCTTGGACATTGTGCACCTTAACTAAGGCAAATTGCTTAAGTTGAGGGTGGCTATTATAGGGGTGCATAACATGAAAAGGGTTATATATATATATATATATATATATATATATATATATATATATATTTAAAAAGGTTGCATACTCCCACCATAGTGTTATCAATTGAGCTTAATGAGTTGGGGTGAAAAGCAAATCTGTGAAGATAGCAGAAGTGGAAGTTGGTAGTTAGAGATTGGTTTTGATTGCATAATGCAGTGTATTAAAGTGCTTAGGGAAGATAGTCACTATTTCTGGCCAAAATAGTTCCTATCCATCCTTTAGCCTGCATTACAACCCATAATAGACCTATATGATCCTAATCTTAGCATTCTGATATTAGTGGAGTATTACACTAAGGGCAAGCATATCGTCATCAGTTGTAATTTGAGAATTCTTTGTGAGAGTGAGCGCAACTTGATTCTTGTACCCATTTTGTTAGAAATTGCATGATTGTAAGTGATTATGGGTAACTTTCTTGTTGTGAGGGCGCATAGTTGATGAAGGTTGGGTAATTTATATGATTTCTATGCTTAAACGATATGCATGAAATTGCCAACTTAATGAGTCTATTCTTGAGGGTAGGTTGTCTCTAGTAATGATTCCTGAATCTACTTCTTGTTCATAATTGTTGTGTGCGCCTATTTAAGCATCTTGTCTTTCTTTGTGGGTGCTAAGGCTTTTTTAGTATATATAAATAGATATGTTGTTCGAGGACAAACAAAGCTTTAAGTGTGGGGTGGTGATCTTGGGTGTATTTATACGCCTAAGCACCATAATTTATCCATATTTTAGCTATGTTTAGAGAACAAAGTGCCTAGTTTCTTATGTTTTTACTCTACTTCTATGTAATTGAGCTAACTGATGTGATTAGCATGATTTCAGGTATTAATGAGGTATATGAAGACATTATGGGACTATGGAATGCGGATGACATATGACACAAGAGAGAGTAGCAACCTGGACCAAATGTGGCGCCTAGAAACTACAATCTGGACCAAATGTGGCGCCTAGAAACTATGTCCAAGACTAGTTTGTCATTTATAATTAGTTCAGGGACCTAGAAGGCAATTATGAGAGAAAATATTATTAAAAGGCTTAATGCTGAATTTTTAAGAAGGATTTATTATTCTGTATTTTTTTTGGAGAGAGCAGAGAAGGGAGGCTTAGCTTGAGAGAGAGAGAGAAAAAAACATTTTTTTGCTCTTGCTCTCAGTATTCACACACCAAGATCGTCTTCTAGTTTTTGGTATGATGATTATTTCTATTGTGATTTTCATTTTATTCATGAGTAGCTAAGTTTATTAGTTAGGGTTATGGAAGCCTTGTAGCATACAATCTATAACTTTGGGTTTTGAATTCATTATGCATTGATTTGTTTAGATCATACTCTCTTCGTTTATCTTGAATTCTCGCGGTTGCAAACATAGAGGATGTGCCTTAAAATGCAACTTGTTTGAAAGAAAGGTTGTTGTTCGGAAAGGAGAGTAGTGATAAGAAAATAGGATTACCAACCCCTATTTCATATGTTAATGCCTTAGAAGGATTAACTACTTGGAGATTTCGTATTATTTTTGGTTAACTCTTTTTATTCGAGAGAACTAAAGTGAATTAGTCCTTGATGATTGAGAAACACTAGGATTATGTTATTAAATACAATACGTTTCTCTGTAAGCATGATGCATGTATGAATTCGTAAAGCCCAGAGTTAGAAAGTATTGAAAACTACAAGGTGAACATAACCCTAGCTTGCTCTTTCTCTGAATTTGAATACTACTACACTTATTTCAACTTGTTAAACTGAAACCATTAATTTGTGAATTGAATCAAATCCCCCCTATTTATTTTACGGAAATGAATAATTAAAAGTAAACTAATCTGCATACAACTTAATTAGCACCATATTTCCTGTGGGATTCGACCCCAACCTAGTTGGGTTATATATTTGACAACGACCGTTTACTCTCTCTCATAAGAGAGGTGTAGTTTGGGCGTATCATTAACCCCCTGGATTTATTGATCCAAAATATTCCAACCAGTTATGGCTTTAAACAGGCACCTCAGGCATGGTTTGAGAAGCTCAGATCAAAACTACTTGAACTCAATTTTGTACCCTCTAAATCTGATATGTCTCTGTTTATTCACAATTATGACATCCATATTACTATTATCTTGGTGTATGTAGATGATCTTATTGTTACAGGAAGCTCTAATGAGTTCATTGCAAGCCTTATTCTTTGATTTTTTAATGTCTTTGTTGTAACAGATCTCGGTAAGCTACAACACTTTCTTGGTGTTGAGGTCCATTATCAGCCTACTGGATTGACCCTTAATCAATCACAATACATAAGAGAACTCCGTGCTCGTGCCAATATGGATAGTACGAAGCCAATTGGTACACCTATGGCAACAAGACTTCAATTGTCTCACCATGGGAGTTCACTATTTTTGGATCCATCATTGTATCACAGCTTGATAGAAAATCTTTAATATATAACCATCACGCATCCAGATGTGTCATTTACTGTCAACAAATTATGTCAATTCATGCATAAACCTATGGAGTATTATTTTACTACTATGAAACACTTTTTGTTCTATTTAAAGGCAACCATAAACCTCGGCTTGTATTTACGTTTCGCTAGCTCTTTACCACTTCAGGCCTTCACAGATGTGAACTGGGCTAGTTGCCCAAATGATCAGTGGTCTACTAATGGTTATTGCCTATTTCTTGGACCCAATTTAGTGTCATGGAGCTCAAAGAAGCAGTGAGTTGTTTCACGATCTGGTACCGAGGCTGAATATAGGGCCTTAGCTATAGCTACTGCCGAAGTTACCTGGATGCAACATATTCTTCAACAGCTGTGTGTCTCTCTTCCCCAAGGTCCTATACTATGGTGTGATAATTTTTCCACTACCTACCTCACTACCAATCCTATTTTTCATGCGTAAACCAAACATATTGAATTAGATTTTCATTTTGTTTGAGAGAAAGTTCTTCAAAGGACTTGAATGTTTGCTACATCAATTCCTTGGTTGAGTTAGCAAATATCTTCACCAAGAGCCTTCCTTCCCGTCGGTTTCATATCCTATGTTCTAAGCTTGCAGTTGCCCAGCCACTGCTCAGCTTGCCGGGGGAATGTTAGGACACCATAATAGTCAAATATCATGTATTTATATTTGATTAGAATTGTATAGTTTATCTCTTAGAGAGTTGGTGTTCAACTATACTTTGTATATCATTTTACATGTATGGAGGAAAAACCCTCTGTGAATAATAATCGAGTTTAAACCTTTTCACCCACTAATCCTCAAAACACCATCGAAATTAAAAGATGCCAGCGTAGCATTGCCACTCAACACCTTGGTCAAGAATCTCCCTCAATCAATCCTTATCAAAATGATGAGCTCGGATGTGCTCTATCAAAGAAGACCTAGCCTCCAGAAATGCGAAAACATGCCCGGATAAAGAAACATCAAGTCTAACCAACTGGTTAGCCAAAAACTAAACCTCCAAGGCCAAAGGTTGCTCCTGGGTCAAGAGATGAGCTAAAATAACCATACTCGTCACCTTTCGGCTCGAGCCTAGCCAATGTATGTCGCACAAGATGCACGTGTGGCACACAAGATACACGTGTGATGCACATAAAAGCTACTTTTATTGAATATACTTAAAATTTCTTAATAAGATATGACTTTAGGCCATCAAATTTGTTGAGTCACCCGACACTAGAATTATCTAACTTAAGTTGGATTCATGAAAGGAATCCAGCATCTGTTCCTTTTTTTTGAAGTTGTACATTCCTTCAAATTTTTTGTACTGTTGGAACTAACGTAACACATCAACTTGAGATTTCATTTTATTGTATTTTCATTTTTGTATTAGGTACGAGCAGTGAAAGGTGGTCATTTACCTTCCTCCCCCTCTTAGATATTATATTTTTCAGAAACCTCTCCAATACACTTCAGAAATATCAATCATATATAGTAAAGATTGATTCCATGAATATATATTTACCGTGAACACATGATTATACATTTATAGTACTAACATGGGCAGCTTATTTTGTCCAATGTGAAATATATTTTAAAAGAATAAAAAAAGAAACAATTTTTCTCTTACTACTTTCGATATAACAAGAGAAATAAAACGTTAAATTTGGTGTGGTGGGGGGAATTAAAAGCATGGGATTGAAGTTGAGCGTTAAACTTGCATAGGAAGGACTAAAAATTACACACAGACACATATATATATATATACACAACGTAACTTTACCTTATTAAATAAAATCCTATATTGGAAAATAAATTATAAAAATTTCAAATTAATTACTTAATCCCTACCTTTTTTACTTTCTCTCTCTTCCTTCTTATACATCCCAAATAGCTCCATATTTTTCTCCTAAAATCTTGCTACATTATCTCTCCAATTATCTATCTGCATTAAACCTCCTTATTATCTCTCCACACCCACAAATTTCGATTTACAATAATCTCTCTCCAAAAAAAATCTTCTCTATTTTCTCCGTTCAAAATCAACAAAATCTTCTCCGTTCAAAATTATCTTTTCTCTGTTCAAAATCGATAAAATCTTCTCTATTTTCATCAAAAATTCAGAAAAAAAAACTGCAATTTCATCCAATATATGCTTCTCTGAATCCGGGAATATATGCTTATCTGAATTTCATCAAAAAAAGAATTAAGTTGAATCTTCTCCATTTAATAGTCACGTATTGTTATTCCCGTTGTTGGTTTCGTTCTTGATTTTTTTGATTATAAAAAACCCAATTTCATAGAGAACCGTTCGAAGCACCGAAATGATCCAATAACAATGAAGAAATTGAGGGAAGTTATCGTTTCAAGTTCAAACAAGAAAGCTCCAAAATCGTCAAGTAAGAAAAGGGTTGATGATTCTGGACGACCACATCTGCCGAAGGTTTAGTTATCATTAAAATATGTATTAGCAGTTCTATTTTATGTATATGATTTCATTATATAGTTTTTAAGATTATATAGTGAATTGTATAAGGTGTTCGTATACATGTGAAACAGTATTAGATTATATTTATTACTTGTATAAGCTTTATACATACATGTGAAACTGTTGTATGAGGTTGTCTTTTATTTATTTTGGCAATATAATTTTATGTGTAAGATGTCATTATACATATATTAATACTATATTATTAATTGTATAAGGTTTACACATGCATTTTTAATAATGTTCTAAAATTTGGGATCCCTATACATGAAACTATATTGTATGAAGATATTGTAACATTAAATTGGTTGATCCATAAAAATGTTTCACTACATGTATATTACTATAGCATAAAATGTTATAATGATAGCTGCAAAAGAAAATTTTCTCACGAAAATATTTTACGATGATATAGATATCATGTCAAAATATTTTATCATACATAAGTCTATATGTACGATGAGTTATTATATATTAGTATACCAGATTTTTACACATTTTATAATGTATAGGAACAACCAATACAATAGCAATTACAGAGTTATTATACATTAGTATACCAGATTTTTACACATTTTATAATGTATAGGAACAACCAATACAATAGTAATTACATTAACCACAGTAACACATTAAAAAACGAACTTCTTTAAAATCTATAACAATCCAATTTCCCATATTTATTCAACATATAATACAATACAATACATATCAGAAAAAAGTAACAAAATTTAATAACTATAATACGACAACTGTAATTTCTATTAAAATATGTATTAGCAACACTATTTTCTGTTCATATTAATTTTTCTGAGAACTGAAGAAAGCAGCAGAATATTTTTTTTTCATTGAACACAATTCAACAAGAAAAAAATTAATGTGATGTTTAACATATTTTTTAAATTTAAATTTCAGTTACTATATTTAATAATACACCACTAAATGTTGAGTAATTAATGACGTGAATTAAGGAACAGATTGATATTATCAGATTTATCTTTTCTTAAATATAGCCTAATCAGCTTTATTATACATTCCAACAATGTATGAGGATTGACCAGATGTATGAGTATCTTTCTCAAAATAGTAAGAGAGAAAGGTTGAAGAGATTTTATGTAATTACTTTCACTTAGTAAAGGATTTATGTAGTTTATAGGAAAAGTAATAGAGACATTAGCAAGAAAGATCCAAGAGAAAAAAGTATTTACATCACGTATTACCATATTTGATTGTGTACACATTTACTACCCTATTTTACTGTTACAATTTTTTCTTACATATAAGAATAATTATGTTATATGATGCAAATAAGTAAATTATTTGTCTACTAATTAAATGTTTTTAAATAGTTTATGCCTCTATTTTTTAAAAAAATTATTTTTCTGCTTCTTTAATCATACATTTTTTTAATCTCATTACATCTTTATATTTGATTTCATTTTGTCACATAGAAAACCGGAGAGATTTTAAAATTAATAGGATGTAAACTAAATTACATGAAAATTTTGATATTAATGAGGAGTCAAAATTAGTGAAAGATGAGATTTTCAACCAAAGTTAGAACTTTTTCCTTACTTTTAAATATGATTAATTAAAGTTATTAAAGTACGTTAATTTAAATTTTTAAATTTTAAATATGAGAAGTGTTACTCATCTAAATGTACATATACGAGAAAATAAAGGGAAGATGTAATGGAAGAGAGTCAAATCCCTAACTTAGCCGCTACCACACCTACCATCGTCATTATTCTAACTATAACCACCGCTAACGCTAACACCACCACCATTATCAACCACTACTAGCCTAACTCTACTACCAACCAACTCATTTATCACAACTAGCACCACCGCTAACTGCCACTAACAGATTATCAACCTCCACATATTCTTCGACCACCACCACCACCACTGTCACCGGTGTCGCCACCTCTGTCACCACTTCAACCACTGTCATCACTACAATCGATCTCTACTAATAACCATCTCCACCATCACAGCTAACAACGTCTCCAGCTACCACCAATACATCATCAACCATCATGCATTTTATTTTTTAGCCATCACAACCAATACCTCCAATGACTAATATCAATCAATTTCACATCACAACCTCCACCAATGCTACCAACTTTATCATCATAACAGTCACTACAACACCAATTATCATAAGTATTGTCACCAACATTATTAGTCACTAACATCAATCATTACCACCACTACAAACCATATCCATTATTACTAACAAACATAAATATTTTTTTTCAATCAAATATTTATTCTATTGTATTAAATTTAATATTTTTCTAATATATAATTATTTTTTATTTGAATTATATTTTTTTATTATATGTATGCAAATAAATAAATTTTGCACATTTAGATATTAAAAAAGAAACAGTTTTAACCATTCTGTTAAGATCTAAAGACGACATCATCATCATTCAGATATGCATTCAGATTCAAACATGTTAATCTTAGTAAAAAATAAATCCAGTATTAGATACCCTATTGTTTGTTGTTAGCATTTTTTCTTTCATATTAGAATCATTATGTTATATGATGCAAATAAATAAATTATCAACCTAAGGTAAAATTTTAGTCAATGAATAAGAATTTTTTCTTCCATATGGCAATATTTATGTCGTGTAATAATTCAAATGAGTAAATTATCTATATGGTAGTAAAATTTTAGTCAATTCAAACACTTCCATACTTGTTAGACGAACGATAAGTAAGAAAATCTTTGCTAATGTTTCAGAAAAATCTGAAATTCTCGAAAATTTTTGCTGATGTTTTAGAAAAATCTTGGGGTTCCCCATGACGATGCCTTTATTCCATTTGTGGTGAAAGTCCCATTTCAGATTCTATTTTGTACATTTGCCAATTTTATGGGGGAAAAGGAGGAAAAAGTTGTTAGTAGTGCAAGAAAAAAGTTGTTAGTACCACAATTAATGATCCCCCAAATCCCTGTGTTTTTAGCCCTTTTTTTAATTAAAAAATACTATCTTCTTTCACTTTTACTTATCAAATTCATTATAAAAAATTATTGATATAATTATTTTATCATAATATCCATATTATTTATTGTTATATCTTGAAGCTAGTTTACCAAAAAGAAATTAATGTTAAGGATATAATAAAAATAGAAAATTATCTCTTCTTAATTTATCAAAAATAACAAGTAAAAATAAAAATTAAACTAGAAAAATAATAACAAGTAAAAACAAATGGAGAGAGCAGTATTCCATCTATCCAATAATATTTGTTCATTTTATTAAAAATAAATTTTCATTGATATTTGTTCAGTTCAAAAAAGCAATGAATAATTCAATATGTTTTACCCATTTTATCCTTGTTATTGAACATTGCTCATCACTAAATAATTTATTAAAGTTATTATATTTAAAAAGTAATATAGTAAAAATGCCCCTTCCCATGACTTGTTGTGTTGACAATAAAAATAAAAAATAGCCTGGATTTAGTGTTCATATATAGTTTTTTTCATTCATTTTCACTTGTAGCTTATTATTTTTAAATTTATTTTTATTTTTACATCATTTTTAATTGTGGTACTCTGAAAATTCAAGTTAAGATTAGAACCATTCTTCAAATATATGTACAATCATACATCATATTTTAATAGTATAAGAAGTGATTTAGACAGGTATTATGGGCATAAATAGTTCCAAGCTCATAGCCAAGTAGAAACATTTCTTACCGATCGATTTCTTATAAAGAATCCTACTGTAGTGAATTTCAAACGAGCACAACTTCTAGATTTTAGAGTATTTTTTAGCTCATTATTCACCAAATAAAAGGTCTTTGAGTCTTTTCTTCAGCCCATTCAGTTTTGCTTTAATTCAATATCAAAGTAAAGAGTTATGACTAATTTAGCGGAGCACTATCCAGCTGGGAAAACCTACGAGTGTAGGTACGATCTTGGTGAAATTGTATAACTGTACAATACTAGCATCTGATCAAAGTAGTCCCAAACACCTGAAAGTTGACAAGTATATCTTCCAACCACAATAGCCACGATCTTAGCTATGACCGTGAGTCCTAAAGCTCATTTTCTAGTCTTATTTTTAGGTACGATTTTAGGTACCAAATAGTCCATATTTTTGTAATTTTATATCCAACTAAAAGCAACATAAATTAATTTTGTCATTGCTATTTTAATTAATAACAGTTAGTTTTCATGTACAAAGTCATTTTATCAATAATCAAGTAAAGGAGCATCACAGAAATGAAAGGAGATATCAATTTTCCTATTTTATTAGATGAAGATGCGAGATGTGTGTGAGAAAGAGTAATAATTTCGCTGAGAATGTAAAGTACCTTTCTTTTTCTATACAATTAGGCCATATTTGGTAATGTGATATAGAGTGAGCTATATTCTGCAATGTAACATTATAATAGCATTTTTTTTTTAAAAAAAAAAAGTTCTATAACTAAACCTAACTTTTACATAAAAATTTCCTTAAAGCAAATCGATATTCATCTATGACTTGAAAACTATGACAAAATAATACGATAAGAGAAAATAGTCAAAAGCCCCCCCCCCCCCAACCTTTATCCCAAATTCCAACTACACATCTATACATTGCGGGGGTCCTATGACCCCCCTGAACTATTGTAAAGTGGAATTATTATACCCCTAAAAAGCCACAACCACATCTTCATTGAAGGGTGAAACCCACACGTTTGACCAATTCTTTAATTTTTAGTTATTATTTTTCCTTATCTTTCACCATTTTTAATTTTACAAACCCAAATTAAAATTTCATCATTCTCACCAAACAAAATATCAATATTCTTCAGTCATCATCTAATCTATATCACTGAATGAAATTAGACAAATAATGATAATTAAATTTCAAACAATCTCACACATATAATTGAATTTTATTCTTTATTTCTTACTTTCACCCCAAAATTAATAAAAAAAGGTGAGGGTGGGGGTGGCAGTGGTGGGTAATGAGGGTGGGGGTGGGGGTGGTGGCTAATGGGGGTGGGGATGGCAGTAGCGATGACAGCTAATGGGGGTGGGGTGGGGGTGGCAACGACGGCTAATGGGGGTGGTGGTGGGTGAGATGAAATTCATAATTTGAATTAGAAATTTGTCTTGGATTGAAGTGTGGTGAAAAATTGCATGGTATTGATAATACAATGTTGTCTTAAAGATTCTTATTTTTTTTTATGTTAGATTCTTAATTCTTGAAATTTCAATAAGATTTTTAAAAAATTGGACAATAAAAAAAATTAAAGATTTATATGGTGAGAAAAATGGAGGAAGGTGAAGAAGTGGTCAAATGGTTGAGATGACGTTGGCGGTATTGGTGAAATGGTGGTGGAGTGATTTTGGCCATGATAGCCATTGAAGAGCTGTTGAAGCTTTTTATTTTATGAGAGAGAGCATTTTGAGGATGGAGATATGTGATGAAGAAGAAAGAAAATAAAATAAAAATAATATATATATATATATATATATATATATATATATATTAAAAAGTAACATAAAAAATAAATTTTTTAAATATTTTCGGATTACTTAAGTGAGATACACTCTCTTTGCCATATAAGCCTTTAGGGGTGTAATGATTTCATTTTTAAAATGTTCAGGGGGGTCATAGGATCCCCACAAAGTATGAGTGTGTATTTGGGATTTGGGGTAAAGGTTGAGGGGTTTTTGGTCATTTTCTCAATACGATCATGATCACAAAAAATTCAATCTCCGATGAAAATAATTCTTGTCTGAACAAAAATTTTAACCCTAAGGAACGACTTGAATGAAAACAAAATAAAAAATATAGTAGAAGTCTAATATATATATATATATATATATATATTGGAACAAGAAATAAAATTGAAATAAGAAACAAGAAATCAAAGCAAAAAAATAGATAAATAATAAACAGATAAATAAAAGGAGCAGATAAAATTGGAACAAGAAACAAGTAATCAAAGCAGAAAAATAGATATGAGAAACATAGCATGGTGTAAATCCTACTCAGTACTCACTCCTTCGTTATCCTTAGTTCAGTGTAGCAGACAAGTTATAAAGATCAAATATATTTTCTCCTAACAAAATAAATTATATATATATTTTTTGCTTTATACCCCGTTCATTTCTTTCCCTTCAGTTTTAGGTATTTAGCAATGGCTTCTTTAATCACACCCCGAGATGATACAACAATCCTTTCAAATTGTTATCGAACTTTTTAAATTCCCTAGGAATTTACAGATTAATCTACCATTATTTCTAAATACCAAGAAAATAATCATATACTAGCGGTATATTTGTAAGTAATTTACCAAAAATACAAGATCGGAAAACTGGCGGTAATTTGCATGGCCATCCAGATCTATAGTATTTGAAATACATCTATGAGTAAATACATACTAATAAGTAATTTACTAATTTTACAAGATCAGAAAACTGACGGTAGTCCGCACGGCTATCCAGATCTCTAATATTAAAACACTTCTAAAGAAAATATGAACTTGATATAATTCAAACATAATTTACAAACTAGGGAGAAAATATAATGATCTATGTAATGACTACTTACATATCTTAAGGAAGAAGTGGGGTTTCCCTTTCGGGAGTCCACTGAAAGCTAACAGCTACCGGAATAAAGGAATAAGAGACCAATATAGACTTTTCACACACTTTCTCTATCTTTTTTTTTTAACAAACTTTTGAAAACTAAGAACTTTATGAACAAACTAAGAACATTCTCACTCTTGATTTTTCTCTCACTTCTCGCTAGATACATATCTTTAAGTCATCCATAAGGTGGTATTTCTAGGCATTTTTGTGGACTTCAAATCCTTATTTCAAATGACTTGATAAAAACTTTAGCAAGTTGAGTGAGCCCCACAGTCACATGGTTATGTTTTCACTTTAACTCTTCTCCGTCCATTTATTTCCCATTTATTCATCTGTTATTTCATTGCATACGTCTCTTATTTTGACATGTCTCTTATTTTGTATTTTTGTAGATATCGTCATTGCTAACAATTTTGTTATTGAGTCTACAACTATTTTTTCTATTTTTTTTTCATTTTTCATTTTTTCCTAATAAAAATCCTTTCCTAGTCTTGGAAGAACTTCTTTCGTCTGTTATCTGGGTACCGTGGTCTTGAAACTGGCTGGGAGTATTCTCCCTACACTTTTTGGCAAAATTTCAGTCGTCAACAGATTTGATGAGTCTTTACCAGCTACTGTTTGAGCTGGACTAGCTGTATCATTACCCGATACAGTAGGTCTTTCTACATTCATTGGGGAATGCACACCCATTAACGAATTTGAAGAGTCAGCTACCATTTGAGCTGGCCTAGCTATATCTTTACTTGATACAGTGAGTCTTTCTACATTCATTAAGGAATGCACACCTTTCTTATCCCTTTTTGAGGAAGATGAAGAACTCTTTGAGATTATTTGAGTGTCATAAATTTGCTGAGTCTGTTGTGATAATTCATAATGAAGAATCTTTACACGATCTTGTAAAATACTTATATGTTCTAACATTTTCCTTTTTTATTTATAAGGTTTTCATTATCTTGTCTTAAAATTTCATTAGCTTGATTTAGTCTTTTAAAAGCTTCAATCATGGAGGAACAATGATCACAAAATATAATTTTATCTGTGTTTTTTTTAATATATTGGGAAACTTCTTTTATATTTGGTCTTAGAGCTGGAGTAATGTAATAGTTTGGCCTTAGATTTCTACGGGCATAATCTAATGCCTCTGTTAAATCATTAAAGCCTTTATAGAGAGGGGTTGTATAGTCCTTTACAGAATTCATTACCTCTATCCATGTCTAAAATACTCCCTGTGTCTTTCCCCAAAGAACAACATAAAATTTAAATCTGTTAGTGCTATTTTTCTCAGTAAAATAATAGCTTAAAGGATTTAGAACTGAAATAAAATATCTAGTGTCTATAGGTGTCTTGTTACAGGAAATTCATAAATTGTCGATCATGCAGATCTGTGGTTTGTCCACCCTTACATTTTGTCTAAGTTTGAAAGTCAAATTGGATGGCTCATAACTGATGAGATTGTGAGGTCCGAAGATCAGTCTTTCTAATTTTGGATATTCCAATATTGTTAGTGGCCTGTAATGAGTGTTGCTTAGTAGTTTCTTTAAATAGTCTTGAGAGGATGGGGCGTCTGCCTTTCCTTTGCCTTTGCCTGTATACACCCTGAAACAAAGATTGTTAGCTATCTTCTTTTATTAGTCTACTTAGTTGATCTGCTAGGTTATTATCTTTTCCTTTAATATGTTCTAAAACAATATTGTAAATGGAAGTGGCATCTCGAAAATTTAACCACCTCCTTTTACTACTATTCTTTTCTTTTATTTTCTGATAGAATTTTACTATAGCCTCGCAGTCTGTTCTTACTAATATTTCAGGCTTATTTAATATATAAAGTTTAAAACTATTTAAACCGTAAATTATTGCTAGTGTTTTTGCGTCTATGCTATTTAAATTTCTCTTTTATTTATAATTTCCACTTCAATAAGCACAAATTTTTTCATCCTTTTTGTCACTATATTTATTGGGTTTTGCCTTTAATATTGCTCCCCATCCGCGAAGGCTTTCATCTTTCTCTACTATTAGATAATCTATTTCTAAGGGTAGCATTAAGTCTGGGATATCTTGGATTATGCGCTTAAGTTGTTGGACTAATTTTATGTCTTCAGTATTAAAGGTCTTTTGGCTTGTTGATCCTGTTTTAGAATATAATGGTCCTGCTACTTTTCTTAAGTCTTTAATAAAAACTCTAGCATAGTTTAGTAGTCCTAAATTTTTTTGTAAATCTTTGGTTTTATCTAATCTATCTGGCATTTCTAAGACTTTTTTAGCTATGTGCAGTTGTAGTTTTATTCGTCCATCTCCAATAACTACTCCTAAAAAATTGATATTGTTTTTACATAATTCCATTTTCTTTCTACTTATTATTATTCCATTATCTACAAATAATTTTAAAATTGTTGTAAATGTCCTAAATGTTCTCTCATATTATTACTAAAGACTAGAATATCTTCTACATAAATCAATACAATGTTTTTATAGTCTCTAAAAATACTATCCATTTTTCTTTGGAAAATTGGAGGAGCTGTCTTTAGTTCGAATGGCATAACCAGCCACTAAAAATGTCCTTCTAGACATGTAAAGGCTATCCATTCTCTACTATCTTCATGCATCTTAATCTGCCAATATCTGGATTTACAAACAAATTTACTAAATATTTTTCTTCCTTGTTTTCTGTTTATTAATTCTATTTTGTCTGGTAACTTATACCCATCCATTACAGTATTATCATTTAGTCTTTTGTAATTTATTACCATTCTAGCTTTTCCTCTTGCTATTTCACTATGGTTTCTTACAATGAAAGCTGTTGATCTATGTCTTGATTTGGATCATCTAATTATCCCTAATTCTAGTAGCTCTTTTATTTGTATTTCAATGACTTTAAGGTCCTCATTTGTTGCTTCTATAGAAGCTATTTTTATAGTATATTCTGGATTAATTATTTCTAATTTGCAGGTAATTTGGTTGGAGTCCCAATGTTGCAAGGGTTTTGTAACCACCCGAGACTACCCCCTTTTCGTCACACGGTGCTTACAGTCCCGAGGAACCATAAGCTAACCCATGAGCTGGTACCTGCTGTGAGCACTAAATAACATGATCATAAATACAGAAGAATACTGACATGCCATAAGGTTTTAATAACTGAATTTAAAACTGAAATATGAGAATATAGAAACATCTGACTAAATTTGATAAAATAATGATAGACTGAATAACTAACTCTAATATCTGAATACTTAATAACTGACTCTAATGTCTGAAAAGCCTCTATAACTGACTAACTGAATATGAGTTGATAGGACAGGCCCCAACTAACTCCAACTAACTACTAGCTGAGACATGAAATAAAGTAAGCCTATCCTCGAAGTATGAGGACTCACCACTACTACTGCTGAGAATTTGATAAGTCTACTCACGAGCTAGAAATTGAGCGTCAGTACCTATGATATGAGACATTATAGCGCAAAATAAAGGGTATGCGATCAGTACTTTGAATGTACTGTTATGCTAAATGAGGTAGGCTGATATGCGTGGTTTCATGAACAGAACTAATGATTAACTGGATATGCATGTAAAGCATGGAGTATTGAGTAGTGAGCATGGATTCTGTAGATACTGATAATGTATAGAAATTTTTAAATACTGAGGATGCATGACCAAGCATATAACATAACTGAGTAAAATCTATCAACTGAAATACTGAGATAACTGAAATCTATATGCTTTGGTCAAACAACACTAAGACTAAATAATTAAACTGGGACTGTAACTGAGACATATCTGAGACTGTAAGAGGTATCATCTAACCAACATTCCCCAATTTGAGCTAATCGGGGTCCGACGTATAACCCCAGCTGGAAGGGTGTTAATACCTTGTCATGGGTACTAACAATTATTGTGTGGATCCACTAAACTGATATAATGTCCAAAGGACTAAGGGTGTCCAGCCTGAACTGACGGGTGACCCCTGTGAGATTGTCAAGCCTAGCCTAATGGGTGACTACTCATATCCTACGCTAGCTATGTAGTTCTGGATTACAGGGACTACTACTAGTAACTCTGCCTATCTGACGAGGAATCCTCCATCCCTACAATCGCTCGGTGCTAAATCCTACTCCCAACTAAAAGACTCTGAAATGCTAGAGTGTTATGAGTTTAACTGACTGTTCTGATAATGCTCATAATATAATATAAAGTTATTCTAAAGATACTAAAACAATACTACGTAAACAACTATGGTTTTCGGGTATTCAATACCCCCAGGACTCAAAACAATAATTGTAAAATGGCACTAAAACTTAGAGATCAAAACATGAAGGCTCTTATTAAATAAATCACTCTTGTAGGCATTTTATCAAACACTTGTAATTTATGGTTTAAAAAAATCATAAGAATGTCATCGAATTTGTAGGAATAGCATGAATTCATCATAATGGTATTAAATCATGGTTTAATTCAGTAAATCATAATATTAAAACATGGAAGATTGAATAATAACAATAATTTCATGGTAACATGGTATAGAATCATAGTACATAGACATTCATGGATGAAATCATAATTTAAAACATGATAACTTTAAAAGATAACAATTTTATAATTTAAAAAGGTTGCTTGGACTCCATGGATGAAAGGGATCCATGGATGGCCATCTAACATACCTGGGTTAATGAATTTGAAAAGATGAATGGAGAGTTCTTGAGAAATTGCCTTGAATTTGAGAGCTAGGGTTTCTTGTTCTCGAAAAGGGGATCTTTAATTTTGAAGAAACATTTAATAATAATGAGTACTTAGGTCACTAATAGGTTATATCTTGTGCTTTATATGGATTAGGATCGTAGGAAAAGACCCAAATGCCCTTAAATGAATTTAGAAGTGAAAGCTGAAAACTGACTATCCCGATTTTTGGCCTTGGCGCGACATGCCACTATCGCGCCAAGCCACTGGAAAAGGGACAACTGGGACCTAGACAAATGGTGCGATGCACGACCATCGCGATAATCCTGTGGATACCATTTTGGCCACCTCCGCGATACACCAAAATTCGAGGCCCACTGGAAATTAACAAGAGGAAAATTGGCATGCTCCACGACGTACCATGATCACTGAGTCACACTGGAAATTGACAATTGTCATTTAGTATATCTACGTGATGCGCTAAGGGTTAAAATAACGGTGTTTAATGACTGAAACGTAAAATCACCTTAACTTCTTACTTGGTTATCGAATTTAGGTGAATTTTATATTGTTGGAAAGCTAACTTAATTTCCTACACAATGGCAGGCTCTAAATTGAAAAATAATGAGTGTTTCAAAAATTTCATATATGAATACTCATGTATTGGGACTCAATTATGCTAGGGAAATACGAGGTGTTAAAATATCTCCCCCTTGGGATTATTCTTCCTCAAATAAAATTGGTTAAGCTGAGGGAACGGATGGACTGATCTTATACACTAAATATTCATGTCTGATACATGGAATACATGACTAAAGTGATTCATGAATGCATGACTGACATGAACATGATGTGCGGCTGAAATTGAGCATGATAGAGAGAAATCTTAATAAGATTAGTACCTTATACTGAATCTGGATTCGCAGAGAAAAGATGAGGGTACTTGGTCTGCATATATACTTCTTTTTCCCAAGTGTCTCCCTTAATGGACTGATTTCGTCAAAGAACTTTGACTAGTGGAACTTCTTTGTTCCTTAGTCTACGAACTTGATGATCAAGAATTTCAACTGGGACTTCCTCAAAGGAAAGACTATTCTGAATATCTACACTTTCTAAGGGAACAACTATAGCTGGATCACCAATACAATTTTTCAATAATAAGTCATGGAACACTCGGTGTACCGAGGCTAAATCTGAAGGCAACTCTAGCTCGTAAGCTACCTTTTCGAAACGACTGAGGATTTTGAAGGGACTGACATATCTGGGACTGAGTTTTCCTTTCTTCCTAAATCTCCTCACTCCCTTCATGGGAGAGATTTTCAAGAACATAAGATCACGGACCTCAAACTGTTCTGTCGGCTCTCAGCAGCCCTAAGCCTTTCTCTAATCAACTGAACCTTCTCTAACGTATCAAACATAAAGTCAGGCCCTACAACTGCGGCCTCACCTACTTCAAACCAACCAATTAGAGATCTACATCTCCTATCATAGAGAGCCTCAAATGGAGGCATCGAATATTGGAATGATAGCTATTATTGTATGGAAATTCAATCAAAGGAAAATGGTCATCCCAACTACCCTTGAAATCAACAGTGTATGCTCTCAGTATATCCTCAAGAGTCTTAATGGTCCATTCTGCTTGACCGTCTGTCTGAGGATGGAAGGCTGTACTGAGATGGACTTGGGTACCAAAACCTTTTTGGAACGCTTTCCAGAAGTGAGAGGTAAATTGAGTACCTCTATCTGAGATGTAGATAAAGGGATACCGTGCAACCTAACCAACTCTCTGAGATAGAGACTGGCATAGTCCTCGACTGAGTAAGAGGCATGGACTGGCATGAAATGAGCTGATTTCATCATCCTATCTACGATAACCCAAATAGAGCTATGCTAACGACGGGTATGAGGCAAACCTATCACAAAGTCTATGTTCACTTCCTCCCATTTCCATATGGGATACTAAACTTCTGCATGGACCTACTAGGCTTCTGGTTCTCAATCTTAACTTGTTGGTAGAGTACTTAGCTACAAACTATGCAATATCTCCCTTCATCCCACTCCACCAATAGATTTCCCATAAATTATGGTATATCTTAGTGGCTCTTAGATGAATAGAGTAATGTGCACCATGCTCTTCTACAAGAATTTGTTGCCTCAACTCATCTACACCAGGCACACACAATCTAACCTGACAACTCAAAACACCATCTCCTCCTTAGGAGAAAACCTTCACTTTCTGATCTCTGACTGATTTTTTCAACTTAACTAGACTAGGATCTCTACTCTACTTTTCCTTTACCTCGAAAACTAGAGATGACTCTGAGCTATTCTGCACCCATATACTACCTTTTGTTGAATCGAGTAAACAGAAACCTAGTCGGGCAAGCTGATGAACTTCTTGAGCTAACTTCTTCTTACCATCCTCAACATGAGCTACACTACCCATAGACATTCTACTGAGAGCATCAGCCACTACATTGGCCTTTCCCGAATGATACTGAATACTCATGTCATAATATTTCAATAACTCTAACCACTTTCTTTGATGTAGATTCAAATCTTTCTGAGAGAACACATACTAAAGGATTTTGTGATCTGTGAACACATCTACATGCACCCCATACAAGTAATGTCTCTAAATCTTTAAGGAAAATACTACCTCTGCTAGCTCAAGATCATAAGTCAGATAATTATTCTCATGAGGCTTAAGTTGTCTGGAGACGTAGGCTATGACCTTACCTCTCTCTATGAGGACACAACCCAAACCTACTCTGGATGTATCACAGTACACAACAAAACTATCTGAACCATCTGTTAGGGTAAGAACTGGGGCTGAGGTGAGTCGAGTCTTCAACTCCTGAAAACTCTTCTTGCATGAATTTGACCACTGAAATTTAACTTTCTTCTGAGTCAATCTAGACATGGGATATGTAATAGAAGAAAAACCTTCAACAAATCAATGATAATAGATAGCTAAACCCAAGAAACTCCTGATATCTGATGGAGAGATGGGTCTAGGCCAGTTTCTCACTTCTTTAGTCTTTTGAGGATCAACTCTAATGCCATCACTGGAAATAATATGACCAAGGAATGCTATTGATTTTAGATAGAATTCATGCTTACTAAATTTAGCGAACAACTTATGAGCTCTAAGAGTCTGAAGCACTATGCAAAGATGGCATGCATGATCGCTTTTGCTATGAGAATAGACAAGAATGTCATCAATGAAGACTATGACGAACATGTCCAAGTACTGCTTAAACACTTGATTCATCATGTCCTTGAAGGCTATTGCGGTATTTGTAAGACCAAAGGACATGACTAGAAATTCAAAGTGACCATACCGAGTTCAAAAAGCTATTTTTGGAATATCACATTCTTTGACTCTAAGCTCATGATAGCCTGATCTAAGGCCTATCTTGGAAAAGTAACTGGCACCCTGAAGTTGGTCGAACAAGTCATTGATTCTAGGAAGTGGATATTTATTCTTGACTGGTACCTTGTTCAACTGACAGTAGTCTATGCACTTTTTGAAATAACCATCATTCTTATGCATGAATAGAATAGGTGTGCCCCACAGTGAGATGCTAGGTCTGATGAATCCTTTATCTAAGAGATTCTTCAACTGTTCTTTTAGTTCTTTGAGTTCGGCTAGAGCCATTCTATATGGCAGAATAGATATAGGCTGAGTATCAAGAAGAAGGTCTATTCCAAAGTCAATTTCCCTTTTCGGAGGAACCCCTAGAAGATCTTCAGGAAATACGTCTAAGAATTTATTTACTATTGGAACTGACTCAAGAGTAGGATTTTCTGAATTAGAGTCTTTGACTCGTACAAGATGGTAGACACACCCCATGGATATCATCTTTTTGGCTCTAAGGTATGAAATCAATCGACCGCTAAGAGCTATAGTACTACCCCTCCATTCAAGGACTAGTTCATTTAGGAACTGAAAATGAACTATTCTATTTCTACAATTAATTGAGGCATAGCATAAGTGGACCCAATCCATGCCAAGAATGACATCAAAATTCATCATCTCTAACTCCACGAGATCAAATAAAGTAACTTTTTGAGATATTATAATCAGATAGTTCCTGTATACCTTTCTGGCTATAATGGAAATGCCCACGAGGGTAGATGCAGAAAAGGGCTCTGCTAGATTTTCGGGACTAACTCCAAAATTGACGGCTATATATGGAGTTACTAAAGAAAGAGAAGCTCCAGGGTCTAGTAAAGCATAAACATATAAGTGAAAGACTTGCAATGTACCAGTAACTACATCAGGAGAATTTTCTGATCTAAGAGGGACTAAAGAGTATATAATTTGTTCGGACACTAACCACTGGTAGCACTGGAAGTGGCACCCTACTGATTTGGGCGGTCGGATAGAACTGACGACTGATGGGACTGGCCCTATTTGCACGCATCCCTACCTTTCTGAGAAATACCCGATACTCCTGAATCCAATGTCCTAGCTTGCCATGCCTAAAAGATGCATCAGTACCCACTCTACACTAACCCTGATGGTGTCTGCAACACTTTTGACATAAAGAATTTAAACAAGCATTTCTAACACTGACCTCGAACTTAGAGCCTAGTTCTCTATCCCTATTTTCATTTTTGAATTTGGGTACTGGGGCACTATCTGAAGAAGGTACTGGGGCTAAAAACCTCTGATGAAACTGAGGACAGTTACCACCTTCTGACTTTGGCTGATTGAAATTAAAATTATGCATCCTAGCTCTCTTGTTTACTCTCTCCCCCTCCTTAATTTTTTCTCCTCTATCTGTTGATCATGAACCAGCATCTTAGACAAATCAATCTCACTGATCAGCATTACGGTCCTACACTTCTTGACCATTATATCAGAACACCAGACAGAAACTCACTCATCTTGTACCTACTGTCAGCTACCACATAAGGAGCATATTTTTCTAACTGAGTGAACTTGAGAGAGTACTCCATCACACTCTGATGTGTGAGCTGATGCTAACATATTTGAGGCTTTTAACTGAGAATAGTTACAAAGTCTTAAGCAACTTTTATCATTTTTGAGTGTTTTATCTTTGATTTTGCAGTAGAAGCTACGATGCTAGAGAACCAATAAGGATGGAAGCAAAAGATTTGAAATCTGAAGCAAAAAGAAGAAAAGTATGGCTGACGACATTCCTGAAAAGTCGTCAGCCCTGTGATAAGTTATCAGCTTTATTGTTAGCCTTAGACAGATAATGGACCTCAGCTGAAAGATATGATGACATTTGTGATAAGACATCAAGGAGTTGATAGGTCATTAAAATTATCATCAGTCTAAGGCAGAACATGGGAGCTGAGGTAGATAAGTGATGACATTCATGATAAGTCATCAAAGATGTAATATCCCATCATACTTCATCATCAGCCTAAGGCAGTAAATGTCAAAATCAAAGAGGAGCTAATGACATTTGTGATAAGTCGTCAGCCTCCTGATAAGGCGTCACGAATGGCATCACCTATTGGAGAAATTACTGCACTCTATGATTTTGTTTCCATAATTACGGTGAACTATTTAAAGCATTGTTTAGGGTTTTCAAAGGAAGTTCTGAACATCTTTTGGAGACATGTATTTTGTTACTTTTCTCTCTAGTTTCTTGGCTTGAAAAATAATTAACTTTAAAGAGATTTCCATCAATACTTTGGGGATTCCTATTGTGATCTAATCTGAGAATCACTAGTTATTATTCATTTTATGGTAAGTTTATCTTTCAAATTATGAATTCATCTAGTTTTTCCGATCATTAAATCATGAGTGGCTAAACCCCTCTAACCCGAATTATGGGATCTATGGGTTAAGTTTTGGTAAGATGCTAAGTGTTTAAGATTCAAAAGGTAATAGGACTCCTTGATAATTCCAAGATTTTAATCATTGTCTATTGGTTGCAAACAATAGATAGCACCTGCTTTGATTTGCTTGAGATAAGAAATCAAATACAGTTCGAAGTAAATTATTGACAGGCACTTGGAAGTACTAAAAACTTCCATTTAATAATTGGCGTTGTAACAAGGTTGATTAACCTGAGGTAAAGTCTAGTAAGTGAATATAAATTCCCTAAGTCTGAGAGGATTAGGTAATTAAATGCTTAAGTAGGTCAAGAGACATTTAGGCATAACTTCGATAAATATAATTTGTTTTCCTATTTACTGTGAGAATCTTGAATCACTATTAGCATCTTTCAAGTACCAAAACCCATAGTGAACATAATTCTAGTTTTCCATAAACTCTTGATTACAAACATTGAAGCTAAAGTGCCTAACAATTATTTGTTAAACTCAAAACCCCCATTTCAAGAAACGACTTAAGTTCACACCATATTCCTTGTGGGATTCAACCCCAACCTAGTTGGGTTATATATTGACAATGATCGCTTACATTCTTATTAGAGAGGTATAGTGTAAGCATTATCAAAAATAGTGCCATTATCGGGGAATACGATTGTAAATTAAAGTTTGTATATGCTAATTGACTGCTAGTCAAGTTTCCTAGTTTTACGTTTACTTGTTTTTTTTATTTCAGGATCTTTATAGTGCATGCCAAGAACCAGAAGTTTTGGAGAATTGGAAGAATGGTAGACCAGCAAGTGGTTGACAAACTAGCAGCCTTAACTAGAGCTCAGGTGAATATGCAGAATGTTAGGCAACAAGCACGACATCTAAATCCTAAGGATAAAGATTTGGGAGATGAGGAGTTGCTAAATCCTGGTAACAAGGCGTGCAGAGCAAGTAGCTGCACCAGTACAACATAATGCTAACAGGAATCGTCCATTCCAAGGAACATAAGATTAACATCTGGTCCAGTATGACCTCAATGATGATGATGATGGAATGGATGAAGCAGGTTCAACGGGAGCAATTATTCCTCCACCGTTGGCACCTGGGGAAAAATTTAATATTACGAGTACTGTGATTCAACTCCTCAATCTAAAGAGGTTGTTTGGTGGCCTTCCTAGGGATGACCTAAACTTGCATTTAGTGAACTTTGTCACCATCTGTAAACCTTTTGATAACATAGGAGTGGGTCAGAATGCTATCCGATTGAGGTTGTTTTCATTGAATTTGTCTAGGGAGGCAATATTATGGATTAATGAGTTGACACCCAATTCTATAACCAACTGGAGGCAGTTGAAAGAAGCTTTCCTAGAAAGGTTCTTTCTACCTTCCAGGAGGTTACAGTTGAGGGATGAGATCAGTAACTTTAGGCAGCTCCCGACTGAAGCTTTGCATGAAACCTAGGAGAGATTCAAGAAGAAGCTGACACAGTATCCGAACCATAATATGATGGACATACACTTGATGGAGACTTTGTACAGGGCTCTTAACTCTGTCATAGGACTAATTATAGATAATACTAATGGTGGTTCATTTGTTGATCTTCCATTCCCAAGGCTTCAGAGATACTAGAGAGAATGACCAAACAGAGTTGGGCATGGCATACCAGAGACTCTATGGTAGCCAGCCCTACTATTTCTGTAGGCATGACTGTGGAACAGCACAGAAGAGATGAGGAGCATCACCAAGTCATGGCTCACCTAAAAATAGAGATGGATCTGCTAACCAAGAACTTGCTATCAGGAAAGACTGAGAAGTTTAAAGTTATAGGATCCCAAGATAGAGTTGATGCGGATACAAAAAAAGAGGCAAACTGTGTAAATAATCAGGGGGGTTTCTGAGGCAATGGCCAAGGGAATCAAGTTCAGAATTATTATGATAAGCCTGGTTATAAAGATAGGGAGCAGGGAAATTGGAGGAACAATGATGATAGGAGTTGGCTCTATGTACTTCCTGGAAATCGTGAGGCTGCTACAACAAGTTCTGAAAAGATGTCAATGGAGGACATGATGGCTAAGTTGTTGAAGAGAATGGAGGCTACCAACTCTGGTGTGACTACCATAAGGACTGATCTATCACCTATTAGTCAGTTGGTAAACTCACACTCTACCGTAATCAAATAGTTAAAGCAGCAGATGAGCCAACTCTCTATAGTATTTATCTAGAGAAAGAGTGGAAGGTTACCAAGTGATACGGTCCAGAATCCATGGAATGATGGCTCATGTATGGTCATTACCACTAGGAGTGGTAAGATATTACCTGGCCCTTTGGTGGGCAAAAGTTTGGTTGAATATGTGACTGTGGAAGAAGATAAACCCAAAGAAGAATGTCTAATGGAGTCTGAGAAGCTGGATGGTTCTGATGGTCCTCTAGAAAAAAAAGAAAGAAAAGGAGAATAAGGTAGTGTTGAAAACTCTCCCAAGACCACCACCTCCCTTTCCTCAATGATTAAAGAAAAAAATTGATGATACAAAATTCGGCAAGTTCATGGCAATGCTCAAATAATTGACGGTGAATGTACCATTATTTGAGGCACTCGAGTAAATACCAGGATATACCAAATTCATAAAGGACCTTGTGACTAAGAAAATAGCGGTGATCTATGATCTGGAGGATAATATCCTCTATTGTAGCACTATCTCTACACGGACTTTGGAGCAGAAGAAGCCAGATCCAGGAGCATTCACTATTCCTTGTACGATTGGGTCTATGAAATTTGGTAAGGAATTATGTGATCTGGGAGCAAACATTAATTTGATGTTGCTATCTATATATAGAAAGATGGGCGTGGGAAATCTCACACCCACCAACATGCGACTTGTGATGGCGGATAGGTCAGTAAAATGACCTATTGGTCTTTTTTATGATGTGTTGGTGAAGGTAGCTAGCTTCATATTCCCTGCGAATTTCATGATTCTAGACTGTTAGGTGGGCTTTGAGGTTTCCATAATCTTGGGTTGACCTTTCCTCGTAACCAAAAGTGTGTTGATTGATTTGAGAGCGAATGAGCTCTTGTTCAGGATAAATGGTAAGGTGGTACGATTTGATGTGCACAAGTCAATGCAGAAGCATAAAGAAATGAGTGTGTTCTAAGTTGTTGATGTGTATTATAAGGACGAACAGGAGATGTCAATAGAGGAGCAACTTGTTGTCGAGCCTTTAGCTACAATTCTGATATATTTTGATCGTGAAGACATTGAGGAAATTCGAAGAGACTATTAGTGCTTTGTTAGAAATGAGATCATACCCTTATTCTCCTAAGAAGCTAAACCTTGATCTTGAGAATCGACCGAAACCGCTGGCTAAGCCATCCATTGAAGATGGTGAAGGACACCATAGAGGTATTCATGGATGATTTCTCTGTGGTGGGAGACTCATTTGAGTTGTATTCGGCAAACCTGAGTATGGCCTTGCAACGATGTGTTGAATTTAATTTGGTGCTTAATTGGGAGAAATACCATTTTATGGTAAAGGAGGGCATCATTCTCGGGCACAAAATTTCAGTAAAAGAAATAGAAGTAGATCGAGCCAAGGTTGAAGTTATTGAGAAACTACCACCTCCCATTTCAGTAAAGGGAGTGTGTAGTTTCCTTGGGCATGCTATCTTTTACCGGAGGTTTATAAGAGATTTCTCGAAATTTGCAAATCCACTTTGCAAACTTTTGGAGAAAAAAGTGAAGTTTTCATTCGATGATGAGTGCTTGAAGGAATTTGAATGCCTTAAAAATAAGCTAGTTGAGGCCCCTATCATTGTTGCACCGGACTGGTCAAAATTATTTGAGATCATGTGTGATGCAAACGGTGTTTCCCTTGGAGCTGTATTGGGACCAAAGAGAGACAAACTATTTCATCTAATATATTATGCCAGTAAAGAACTAAATGAAGCATAAAAAAACTACACCGTCACTGAGCAGGAACTTCTGTTTGTAGTATATGCTTTTGAGAAATTCAAGGCTTATTTGCTTAGGACCAAGGTGGTGGTTCACACTGACCATGTAGCTTTAAGGTATTTTATGGCTAAGAAGGATGTAAAACCAAGGATGATTAGATGGGTGTTACTGCTATAAGAATTTGACTTTGAATTCAAAGATAGAAAAGGGTGTGAAAATCAGGTTGTGGATCATCTGTCTAGAATGGAAGGTGAGCAAGCAATTAGTTATGAAATGGAGATAAATGATGCATTTCCTGATGAGAAGATCTAGGTTGCTACTGTGGAGAAATTGCCTTGGTAACATAATTTTGCAAATTATGTTGTGAGTGAGGTCATTCCAGAAAATCTTTCTTTCCATCAAAGAAAGAAATTCCTGCAAGATGTGACACATTACTTCTGGGATGAGCGGTATCTTTTTTGGCAATGTACTGATAATATTATAAGGAGATGCATACCAAAAGTGGATGTATTGTGCATATTAGAAGCATGTCATACTTCCCCAGTTGGAGGTCACCAAGCAGGTGATCGAACGGCTAGAAAGGTGTTGTAGAGCGATTACTATTGGCCAACATTGTTCAAGGATGCCCATGATTTTATGATGAAATGTAGCCAATGTTAGAGGCAGGGGTCAATCTCTAAAAGACATAAGATGCCTTTGACTAAGATGCTTGAAGTGGAATTGTTTGATGTCTTGGGCATCAATTCATGGGTCCTTTTGTAAGCTCGTATTGGATGAAGTATATTTTAGTTGTTGTTGACTATATCTCAAAATAGGTTGAAGTTGTTGCCTTGTCTGATAATGAAAGAAAGAGAGTTGTTACTTTTCTCAAGAAGAACATCTTCCCTCACTTTGGAGTATTATGTACTATTATAAGCGATGGAGGATCTTATTTTTACAACAAAGTGTTTTGAGTGGCTTTAGAAAAATATGGGGTGAAATAGCATAGAGTAGCCACTCCATATCACCCACAGGCTAGTGGGTAAGTGGAGGTGTCAAATTGAGAGATTAAAGCCATCCTAGCTAAAATAGTGAATGATAGTCGAAAAGACTGGTCTAGAAAGCTCGATGATTTCTTATTGGCATACCAAACTATTTTCAAGACACCCATTGGCATGTCACCATGTCAGTTGGTCTATGGAAAAGCATGTCACATACTAATAGAGCTAGAGCACAAGGCCTTATGGGCACTCAAAAGGTTGAATTTGAGTTGGAAGGAGGCAGCAGAGCTGAGACTGGGATAACTGAATAAGATGGATGAATTTCATCTTAGGGAATATGAATGAGCTGACCTATATAAAGAAAAGATGAAAAAGTATCATGATTGGAGGATATAGAAACGAGACTTCCAAAAGGGTGACTTGGTGCTTCTGTTAAATTCCAGACTCAAACTGTTCCCAGGTAAACTTAAATCCAAGTAGTCAGGCCCGTTTAGAGTTAGTCAAGTCTATTCATATGGAGTAGTAGAACTTGAAAATAAAGACGACAGTACCTTCAACGAGAATAGGCAATGAGTCAAACTTTATATTGGTCCAAAAGAATCAATGAAAAGTAGTTCTGCTCTCTGTCTCGATGAAGTCTGAAGTAATCGAGATACCTGAGTTGTACCGCGATGTTAAATTAGGTGCTACATGGGAGGCAACCCATGATCCTCATGATTGATCTACTCTAGGTATACCCTAATCCTTAGTTTAATTTTTCTTTGATTTTAAGCTAAGGGTGTAGGGTAAATTGTTGTTGTAAAATTTTGTAGCCGACTAGGAGAAATACTAGTACTTGAGGCAGTTAACTTGTTTTTGAAATTCTTGAGCACCTCTCTAATGGACTGAGCAGTTACTTGTGTGAATTGTATCTAAGTGTGACCACTGTGCATCTTTGTATGGCATTAGTTTTAGTGACGAAATAATCAATGCTAAACAGCTACATGAACTGAATGAGTAGTAACTTGTGATATACTTGTGTGCCATGTGTGTGTGAGATCTTACTTAGTTCACATTTTATGTTGAATACAGAACTTGCTCGGTTAGTCTTACCTAGGTTGAATGATAGGGGTTAGGAAAGGATCATAGGCCATTTTGATATTAGCTCACCTTTAGCCTAAATAACCTTTCTTGTATGTAGAATATCCCTTGATCCCTGCTTTGAGCCTGAGTAGCCTATTTTCTTTATGACACCTGTCACCTTTCAGTTTATATTATAATGAACCAATTTTGGCCCTAGTCCTATTTGGACACTATGCACCTTGACTTAGGCAAATGGCCTAAGTTGAGGGTGGCTATCATAGGGGTGTGTGATGTAAAATAAGTATAAAGAAAGGTAGAGTAAAATAAAAGAATAAAAAGTTGGGTATGGTAGAAAAGAGCACAAAAAAGAAAAGTTGTGAAAAAGAAAAAGTGATTGTAGAAAAGACTGCACCCAGCCTGAATAAGTGTGATCAAGAAAAGAGAGGAGTATAAAAAGGTAAATGAGTGAGACCCCAAAAGCTAGTGTAGTATCAAGGAGGCTTAGTCACTTTAAATATTATCAAGTATCATACCAGTACCTAGCCTACATTACAAGCCAAAGAGAAGACCTATAGTGATCCTAGCTGACCTATCTGAAGATCTTAGTAATGAAAATATGGGCAAGCCTATGGTATTCGGCATACATTGATTGGAAATTTATTTTGAGAGTGAGTTTCTTGTGAGTTTCCCCATAGTTATATATATGATGTCTGATATGAGAAAAGGGGTATTTCTTTGTAGTGAGGGCACGCTAGTTACTGACTTGTTTGGATAGTGTAAACTTGATCCATGCATGGTTGTGTTGCTGAGTTGGTGCCAAATCTTGATTCCTGTGTGTTCCATTGGTGTTCTTCAATAATATACACGGTTGTTCTTGAATTGGCTAACCTTGGAGATGGTGAAGATGTTTGAGATAATATAGATGATTGATTGCCAAATGTACTTTGTATTCTCTTAGTTGCGTTTGAGTTGCTTGAGGACAAAAAATTGTTTTAAGTTGAGGGTGTAACAATGTTGATTAATCTAAGGTAAATTCTAGTCAGTGAATATAAATTCCCTAAGTCCGAGAGGATTAGGTAATTAAATACACAAGTAGATCGAGAGAAATTTAGGCATAACTTCGATAAAGATAATCAGTTGTCCTATTTACTATGAGAATCTTGAATCATTATTAGCATCAATCAAGTACCAAAACCCATAGTAAACATAATTCTGGTTTTCCATAAACTCTTGATTACAAACACTGAAGCTAAAGTGACCAATAATTATTTCTTAAACTCAAAACCCCCCATTTCAGGAAACATCCAACTATCAGTTGATTAACTCGCAAACGACTTAAGTTCACACCATATTCCCTATGGGATTCAACCCCAACCTAGTTGGATTATATATTGACAATGATCACTTACATCCTTATTAGAGAGGTGTAGTTTGAGTGTTATCACACTCATGCTGCCTTGCCTCCAATTAAAAAATTCTAACACTTTGGTCTCCCTTGACTCTAATGGAAAGAATCTGTCCAAGAAAGTCGTGGCAAACTCTTCCTATTCATAGGCCCTACATCAACACCTCTATTAACTTTCTAATACTTAAACCAAGTATAAGCTACATCCTATAATTGATATGCAGCCAACTCGACACTCTGACTAGACGTCACCCCCATAGCATCTGTGACCTTCTGAACCATATCAAAGAATTCATATGGATCCTCTTCAGACTTGGATCCTGTGAAAGAAGGAGGATTCATTCAGGTGAAATTTTGAATTCTAATTGTAGCAATATTGGCAACTGGGTTGGCTAGAACAGCAGCTAACCGTTTATTCTATGCTACTATGGAGTTTTCTAGAGTGGTGAACATAGCCCTAAATTCTGTGTGAGAGACATGCTCATCTAGAGGATCTTCCTGGATGGGCTGGCTGAGTTCTTGTTCTTTTTTCATTCTTCTTGGGAGGCATATTTTGTAAAAGGAAGGAAGAAACAGATTAGACTGAGAGTTTAACTTGAGCTCATGCTCAATCACACGACATGAATACCTAAAAGAAGGGAAACTTTTCCTAAACGCTTTGTATCCTCTCGTCCATCAATGTGGCGCTTTATACACCCATGCGCAAGAGTCTAGTTGATGCGGCTTTTAGACTTTCTAGGACACTTTAAAACCTTAAGATCTGATACCAAGTTTGTAATGACCCGAGACTACCTCCTAGTCATCACACGATGCTTACAGTCCCAAGGGACCACAAGTTAACCCATTAGCTGGTACATGCTGTGAGCATTAAATAACATAATCATAAATGCGGAAGAATACTGACATATCATAAGGTTTTAATAACTGAATTTAAAACTATAATATAAGTCTATAGAAATATCTGAATGAATCTGATAAAATAATGATAGACAGGATAACTAACTGTAATATCTGAATACTGAATAACTGTCTCTAATGTCTGAAAATCCTCTAACCTGACTGACTTAATATGAGTTGATGGGACAGGCCCCAACTAACTACTAACTGAGACATGAAATAAAGTAAGCCTGTCCTCAAAGTATAAGGACTCACCACTACTACTGCTGAGAATCTGATAAATCTACTCACAAGATAAGGACTAAGCATCAACACTTATGATATGAGACATCATAGCACAAAAAAAGGGTATGCGATCAGTACTTTAAATGTACTGGTATGCTAAATAAGGTAGGCTAATATGCATGGTTTCATGAACAGAACTAATGAGTAACTGTATATGCATGTAAAGCATGGAGTACTAAGTAGAGAGCATGGAATCTGTAGATACTGATAATGCATGGAAATCTGTAAAAACAGAGGATGCATGACTAAGCAAAAAACATAACTGAGTAAAATCTGTAAACTAAAATATTGAGATAACTAAAAGCTGTATGCTTTGGTCAAACAACACTAAGACTGAATAACTGAACTGGGACTGTAACTAAGACTATATTTGAGATTGTGGGAGGTACCATCTAACCAACATTCCCCAATTTGAGCTAATCGGGGTCCAACCTATAACCCCATCTAGAAGGGTGTTAATATCGTACCACGGGTACTAACAATGGTTGTGTGGATCCACTAAACTGATATAATATCCAAAAGACTAAGAGTGTCAAGCCTGAATTGACGGGTGACCCCAGCGAGATTGTCAAGCCTAGTCTAATGGGTGACTACTCATATCCTATGCTGGCTACGTAGTTCTGGAGTATAGGGATTGCTACTAGCGACTCTACCTATCTGATGGGAAAGCCGCCATTCCTACATTCGCTCGGTACTAAATCCTACTCCCAACTGAAAGACTCTGAAATACTACACTATTCTGAGTTTAACTTACTATTCTGATAATGCTCATAATATAATTTGAAGTTATTCTGAAGATAATGAAATGAGACTAAGTACTATGTTTTTTGGGTATTCAATACCCCAGGACTCAAAAAAATAATAGTAAAATGACACTAAAACTTGGAGATCAAAACATGAAGGCTTTTATTAAATAAATCACTCTTGTAGTCATTTTATCAAACGCTTGTAATTCATGGTTTAAAACAATCATAGAAATGTCATGGAGTTTGTAGGAATAGCATTAATTCATCATAATAGCATTAAATCATGGTTTAATTCAGTAAATCATACTATTAAAACATGGAAGATTGAATAATAACAATAACTTCATGGTAACATGGTATAGAATCATAGTACATGGAGATTCATGGATGAAATCATAATTTAAAACATGATAACTTGAAAATATCATAATTTTATAGTTTAAAAAGGTTTCTTGGACTCCATGGATGAACATCTAACATACCTGGGTTAATGAATTTGAAGAGATGAATGGAGAGTTCTTGAGAAATTACTATGAATGTGAGAATTAGGGTTTCTTGTTCTTAAAAAGGGGATCTTTAATTTTGAAGAAGTATTGAATAATGATGAGTACTTAGGACACCAATAGGTTAAATCTCATGTTTTAGATGGATTAGGACCATGAGAAAAGACACAAATGCCCTTAAATGAATTTAAAAATGAAAGCTCAAAACTGACCATCTCGATTTTTAGCCATGGCGCGACGCACCACTATCATGCCAAGCCATTGAAAAAGGGACAACTGGGACCTGGACAAATGGCGCGATGCGCCACCATCATGGTAAGCCGGTGGATGCCATTTTGGCCACCTCCGCAATGCACCATGATCGCAGAGGTCCACTGGAAATTGACAAATGGGAAATTGGCCTCCTTCGCGATGCGCCATGATCACGGAGTCACACTGAAAATCGACAATTGTCATATGAACTGTCTATGCGACACGCTAAGGGTTAAAATAACGGTGTTTAACGACTAAAACTTAAAATTACCATAACTTCTTACCCGGTTATAGGATTTAGGCAAATTTTATATCGTTGGTAAGCTAACTAAATTTCCTACGCAATGGTAGGCTCTAAACTGAAAAATAATACGTGTTTCAAAAATTTCATATACAAATACTCATGTATTGGGACATAGATTATGCTAGGGAAATATGAGGTGTTACAAGTTTTTCTCCAATTATCTCTAGTTTGTCTAGGATTTATATTATTTTATCTAGGTCTTTTTAATCTTTGATTACCCCCATCTGTTGTATACCTTTCCTAAAATTGTATAATTCTGTATCTATTTCTATTAAAATGTAATCTTTTTCTATTTCTTCTACTGTTAATAGATCTTGTAATTCCTTATACATTGTTAACTTTTCATTATTATTACAAGTACAATTTTCTCCTTTATCACATTCTAGAGTTTTTTCTGGTTTTATTTGATCATTTTGAGCTTTCGATTCGTTCTTCTGTCTTATCTTTAAGGAAATGATATTTATAGTTAGTAGGGGTTGTGTCTATATTGGTGAGTGAGTAATATTGCTAGCGAATATTACCCAATTTTTTATAATAAAACATCCTCCATTTTTTTGCATCATAAAATCTAATCCTAAGACAGTGTCTATTTTTATGTTTAAATCTCTAACTAGTATTCCAGTGAGTGTAGATGATGGTTGGTAGAATTTTTCACAAGTATTAATAAAATTTACCTTTTCTTTTGGTATATAGTATGTATAGGTATTATGGGTTCTGTCCATTTGCATGAATTTTTGAGGTTTTGGTATTTTTTTAATTAATTTTGATGGTAATATTCTACTATTTAAAATGCTTTTAGTACATACTGAATCAATGATAGCTAATGTCTCGAACACATAGTCTTGAATTTTTATTCTTGCTAAAAATTTGACTGTACTAATTTTCTTTTCTTCATTACATACTATTCCTTCAAATGATATCTTCATTGATTTTTTCTGTTTATCATTATTATTTTCAACAGATGTATTTAATAATTTTACCTCTACTAAATCTTCTTCTTTAATTATCTCTTTACTGTATACTCTTATCTCTAATCTTTTTAGTCTTTTTTCTAACTCCAATATTCCATCTTTTGTTGTTCTGGTTATTGATTCCTTCATGTAGAAATTATTGATATTATTTGTTGATTTTTGAATTTCTAGGATTTCTGAGATTTTTCCTATACATTTTATGCATCCTTCCTTATAGCATTTCCTACATTTTGCCCTTTTGTTTTTACTTGGAAACCAGTTATAGAAATAACACTGATTACTGTCTAATCCTTTTCCTTCTTCAAATTCATGTTCACATTCTTCTATCAAATTTACTAAATCATGATAGTCTGAGTTCATCTTTTCTAATCCTATTTCATTTATAATTCCTCTTCTCCAGAATTTGAAGAATCAAATTTATCTTTTTCTTCTTCAAAAACTTTCATACTCCTAATGGAGTATATACTTTCATTATCTGACATATATTCATCTACATTTATCAAATTTTCATTTACATCTTCTATTAATTGTGCATTTCTAGATCTACTATTGTTTCTTTTTGTACAAGTATTTGCTAAGTGCTCTATACTCCCGCAGGTAAAACATTCTAATTTATTTTTGTAGGTTCTACTGGTGTTATATTTTCTTACATGTTTATTCTTATCTAGGTATGACTTTCTTGCATTTGATCTTCTTAAGTAATATTTCTTCCTAGGGAGATATTCTTTTTTATATTTTTTCTTTTTATAATCTTGGTCATAATGTTGTGTAGTATATATGTTTTTACAAAATCCGTATCACTTCTTTTTATTTGTTTTTGTATCTGTATATTTGAACATTTTTCTTGTAATATATCCATTACATATTGTATTCTTTGTCCTATTGACCATTGGTTGTTTGGGTTTTGTATTAATTTTTCTTTTTTGGACTATTTTTCTTCTATCTCTCTTCCTAGAGCCCCTGGTAATTTATTAAATAATCTAGCTCCTAGAGTCTGATCAAACAAGTTCCCACTAATTGTACAATAATAAAAGTAGTCATTTAGAAATTTTTTAATATTTGACCAATTATTAATACTTAGTTGTTCTAAATTTATTAGGGATTTTTGCTACAGTACTACTAATCCACTATTGGGATCTTCTCTTGTTAGTAGAGTATGTACTTTGTTTACAAAATTGTATGGATTTGAACCTAGTTCTATTAATTCTTGAAAATCTTGTGAGAATAATGTCTTATATGCTTCCGAAAGTGCTTTAGTACTTTCTCCTAGAAATGTTTCAAAATATCTATATATAATTTCTACATCTAGTTCTTGATGCCCCTGTATATGTTGTATAGAGTCTGCTACAACTATATTTTTCCATATGTCTATTACATTATTCTGATCCTAAGGATTATGAGCTGGTAAGTTTAAAATTTTTCCTTTATTACCACCTTCTTGTAATCTAATGGGTTCTTCTATTGACATTCTTTTTCCTCTAGGTTTTATGTCTTGTTCAACATGAGTGTCTGGGTTTATTGTAAATATCCTATATCTTGGTAAATTTCCTATTGTTATATTTATTTTTTGCATTCCGGTTGTTCTCTGGAAAGGGTTTGCAGTACTTGCCGCACTTTTCATAAATTCTTTTATACTTTCGTCTATACTATAAATCGATTCTGAATCTTCCTCTTTCTGTTCCTTTTTATGTGTTTAACCATAATTATCTGTTCTTAGCTCACAATTTACAAAATGTTCTTTATCTTTGGCAATATTAAGATTTTCCATTTTACAGCCTATACATTTGAACTTTCTGTCGTTATTTTTTTCGTATAGGGCTTCTACTTTTATTATAGCTTTATTCACTTTAAAGTCTTCTTCTAATATTTCTATATTCATAAAATTAGTATTTTCACATTCTTCAATTTCTTCATCAGTTTCTTTTTCATTTATATATTGGTAGTCTGTGAATCTTACTGAAGTTTCTCCTTAAGTGTTTATATATATTAAATGATCGGTTGGCTTTAATATTTCTTTCTTAGTAAATTTTTCTAAGTTCCATTCTAGTCCTGCATAGTCTTCTGAATTTAATTTTAGGGGTTTCATTAATTTAATACCTTTATTTCCCATTAAACTTACTACATCATCTATTCTTAGTCTAAATTTTGTACTACTATTAGTGAAGAGTTTTTCTATAAATCTTACATATATTAATAAATTATTTTCATTATTCATTTCTTCTTATCCTTTAGTTTGGATACCTATCTTTATATATTTTTCAAATTCTCGAGAATTTATCATATAATCTGGACTACAATAAAAAAGTCCTCCATTTGTTGACATGTCTACTTCTATTATTGCAATTATAGATCTTTTTGAATCTGACCATCTATTATCATAGATTGTAACTAATACTTTGATTCCTAAATTTTTTCTGGTTAGTCCCTTTAGGCCTACTACTATGAGTCTCATGTGCATGAGGCTCATGTTTGACTTGGCAATTTGTCTTAAAGATTCTGACCTTATTAGATTTATACTAGCGCTATCTTTACCAATTACGCATAATTGTTCTTCCCTATAATGTTTTTATAATTGTGTCATTGAAAATATTCCTTCATTATATAGTGTCTTAGCACTTATTAATTTTAATTTGTTTTGTTGAAAAAGTTGTATATCTTTATCTATATCTTAAATTTCTTCTAGTTGTTGTCTTGGAGTCATTTTTGGTTTATTTATTATTTTAGATAGCACATTATTTGTTAAACTGTTTTGGGTAAAACCTGATCTCGGTCTGCTTGGGGATGCTGAAAAAAGGTCCATGATTTTTTATTAGAGTTTAGCTTTTCTTTTTTCTTTTGAGGAGTTAATTCTACTTTCTTTAGTTGTTCTATTAATCCGTCTATACTAGTTTGTTGTTCGAACTGAGCATTCTCTTTTTTAGCTTATGGTTCTAGCTGAACTTTTTCTTTGATTGCTTTTCCTAGATTTTTATTAAGTTCTAATAATAGTAATATTATAATATTATTTTATTTTATTATTGTAGAGTCTACTTTTTCCTGGGGTTGATGATCGGATAATCCTTCGGGATTTGATTGAATTTGTGCCACTTTCTGTAATATTGCTAAGTAGAGTTGGTCATTTATAGGGATGTTATTCATGAGAGGGTTATTTCTTTTAGTTGACTAATTTCTTTACGTATTTTCTTAATTCTTTTTCTATGTTATTTATACTAAGAAAATTTATATCCTTATTTGTTATTACTTTAATTTTTCTTTCTAGTTCTATTTGTTGATTTTTTAGGAAATTAAAGTTCTGTTCTATTTTGTCTAACAGTTTCTTTTGTTTAATTTGCAGGTTTTCCAATACTTCTAGAGTCTTTAGTATTTTACTGCCTTCTCTTTGTACTGCTTCTCCTAGATTTATTATGAGATCTGTAATAATATTTAGTTGAGAATCTTCTCCGTGCAAAATATATTTTCTGTTACCAAAATTACATTTAATTAATGAATCATCCTTTATTCGTCTGTGTCTCTTTTCTACTTTTAATTGCAAATCTAGATATTCTATTTTCTTGAAGAAATCTATTGTAATGTTATTATCCTAGTCAAAAAGTCTCTATTGCATTCTTCTCTAGTTGATTTTATTCTAATATTCCAATAATCTATACAATATCTAATCTATTCTAATTTAATTTTTAGCAGGATTAAGTGGTCTACACAGCCTAAAAATTTTTCGCGGTCTGAAAATATAATTGTTTCTAGTAAATCTATTGATTCTACTACTCTTATTTCTTCTATTAAATTTTGTTCCTTTTTAGAATTCGGTTAAAATGTTTTAAGTTTTTATATAAGTAATTGTATGGTCTTTAAACTTGTCTAGCAAATGGATGTGTTTTCATATACCGTGATTTGTCCTAAAGAAACCACTATTTTACACTGTTCTCTATAATGTTTTATTATTCTATTATAACGTTCTATATCATTTCTAATACCTTTTAGTTCCCATGTTAAAGCACTTATATATTCTTTTAAAAATTTCAATTCTAGTGTAGTTAATATTTTTAAACAATTACTTAAGATTAATTCTAGTTCTATTTTTTTTGCCCTTTGTATTATTTCTTTGTTTAAATATCAATATCTTATTCTTATATTTCTAGCAAATGGATACCTTTTCATTAAATATTGTTTCTAGACTTGAGGTGCTTTATCAATTCGTACTCTAAGCCAGATATTATAGTGATTAGATTATCTAGTCTTCTCAGATCTTCCTTTGTACTATTTAGTCTTTTATATTCTAAGTATAAACTAAACAAATTATTCTTGATTTCTTTTAACGATTTTGTATTTCTATGAGGTGTTCTAATTAAGCCTAGATAAATATCGTTTATCCTCTACCAACTTTCTTCGGTCTTCAAATCGTGTCTACAATATTCTATTTGCACTTGTAATTCTGGTAATCTAGTATCTATTCTTTCTATTTCTTGATGGATCTGTCCGGTTAGTTCTGGTGAAAGTTTAAGAAGTTGAAAGTATAACTGTCTTTGTTCTACCAAAATCGTATATAGTTTTATATTGTCTTTTAATAATATACGGATATTCCAATAATACTCTGAATCTGATATTATCTCCTTTTCGTAGGGTTTAGGCCTTCTTTTCTGAATTCTAGAAATATAATCGGACACCATATGTTTTAATGTCTTCTAGAATCTTAGGGCTCTGATATCAATAATAAAAAGATAAATAAAAGGAGTAGCTAAAATTGAAACAAGAAACAAGTATTTAAAGCAGAAAAATAGATAAATAATAAAAAGATAAATAAAAGGAGTAGATAAAATTGGAACAAGAAACAAGTAATCAAAGCAGAAAAATAGATATGAGAAATAAAATAGAGTTAGAGCGGATGTTTTACAATATGGTGTAAATCCTACTCAGTACTCTCTCCTTTGTTATCCTTAGTTCAGTGTAATAGACAAATTATAAAGATCAAATATATTTTCTCCTAACAAAATAAATTATATATATATATATATATATATTTTTGTTTATACCCTGTTCATCTCTTTCCCTTCAGTTTTAAGTATTTAGCAATGACTATTTTAATCACACCTAGGGATGATACAATAGTCCTTTCAAATCGTTATCAAACTTTTTTAATTCCCTAGAAATTTACAAATTAATATATCGTTATTGCTATATACTGAGAGTATAACCATATACTAGGGGTATATTTATAAGTAATTTACCAACAATACAAGATCAAAAAAATGACGGTAATCCGCACGCCCATCCAGATCTATAGTATTTGAAACACATCTACGAGTAAATACATACTAATAAGTAATTTACTAATTTTACAAGATCGAAAAACTAGCGGTAATCCGCACGGCTATCCAATCTATAATATTAAAACACTTCTGAAGAAAATATGAACTTGATATAATTCAAACATAATTTACAAACTAGGGAGAAAATATAATGATCTATGTAACAACTACTTACATGTCTTAAGGAAGAAGTGAAGTTTCCTTTTCGGGAGGCCCTTGAAAGCTAACAGCTACCAGAATGAAGGAATAAGAGACCAATATACACTTTTCACATACCAATCCATGTCTAAAATACTCCCTGTGTCTTTTCCCTAAGAACAACATAAAATTTAAATCTGTTAGTGTTGTTTTTCTCAATAAAATAATAGCTTAAAGCATTTAAAACTGAAATAAAATATCTAATGTCTCTAGGTGTCTTATTGTAGGAAATTCATAAATTGTCGATCAGGCAGATCTGTGGTTTGTCCAACCCTTACATCTGGTCTAATTTGAAAGTCAAATTGGATGGCTCATAACTGATGAGATTGTGAGGGCCGAAGATCAATCTTTCTAATTTCGGATGTTCCAACATTGTTAGTGTCCTATAATGAGTGTTGCTTAGTAGTTTTTTTAAATAGTCTTGAGAGGATGAGGCATCTGCTTTTCCTTTGTCTTTGCCTGTATACATCCTGAAATAAAGATTGTTAGTTGTCTTCTTTTATTTGTCTACTTAGTTAATCTTCTAGGTTATTATCTTTTCCTTTAATATATTCTAAAATAATATTGTAAATGGGAGTGGCATCTAGGAAATTTAACCACCTCCTTTTACTACTATTTTTCTTTTTTAATTTTCTCATAGAATTTTACTATAACCTCGCAATCTACAATTAGTGGAAACTCGTTTGATCAGACTCTATGAGCTAGATATTTAATAAATTACCAGGGGCTCTAGGAAAAGAGATAGAAGAAAAATGGTCCAAAAGAGAAGGAGTATGTAAAACACCAAAATATCATCCCGAGATGCCACACGGTGCCCAAGGCTACACGTAGCCTCAACCTAACCCTTTAAACCAAAACACTACCCTTGGGTTCCAACACAAAACATACACGCTACGCTAAGGATATATATATAAGTACATATCATATCATATCGCACATGGTACGGAATATCGTTAGACTGTACATAGATGGAATGTCTATACACAAACCAACCCAACAATACACTAGTCTGACATAGCCTCTATACAGCAAAATCAACGAGCCATTGGGACAAACCCCCAACTGACTCAACAGACCAAAGGGATCACAAAATAACAGCACCAAAAATAGCAACTTGGTCCTCGAACTATGAGGAATCACCACTGAAGGAACGTAGATGCGGCACTCGGATATCACTGTTGCAGCTGGGGCTGAGTACCTGAACCTACATCATGGTAAGAATGTATCCCATAGAGAAATATGTAGGTCAACATAAGATACATACTGAGTATGTGGGGGCGCATACAAAATATAAATAATATCATAAACTTCGTAAAAACATACATACGGATTATAATGACTCACCTGGATTGAGTGACATTAAATCATGCAACTCATAACATCTTAGATAGGAAATGTAGGAGAAAAACCTCATAAATCATTATAGATCATCATAGGCAACTTGACTTACCACATCAAAACTCGGAGTGACTCGGTATTTCAATAAACATGACTCTTATAGACAGGGGAGTTTCCTATAACCGATAACCCCACGTGAGCTACGTGGAATATCAACGTTTGAAACCCCCATTGGCGGGAGCGTCATACTCTTTGCCAGGGAGTACAACCTTAAAACTGCAATAATCACAATCGGGTTCTCTGGCCAATCATATCATCATCAAACAACCCTATGATGGAACATAGGTTTGGGGAAATACCAAATTTCGCTCTCGGTGCTAAGTAATACTCCCCAACAAGCTCAGAACGAGTTAGGAAATCCACCACAACATCACAAGGGTCTATCTTAAAGACCAAATCAAATCTCTTTCTCATTTATCAAATCATATTAATTTGTTGATTCCTAACTCAACATATTTTAGCTCAAAACATTTTAATCTTCCTCAACATCAACAAGGTATCAATGCATTGAACCATAATCGACTCGACATTTGGAAAGGATATGAAGACTCAATACATAATATTTTTAACAATTTAACTCATCAAAACCATCCGAAAAATACCAAGACTCGTTGCAACTTCAATATCAACATTTCTCAATTTGCCATCCAACTCTCATTTAAAGGTACTTGAGACATCAACCCATAGTAGGGATATAGAATTTCCAATATCAATTATAAATTCATAATAAGGAAATAGTGGAATGGTAGTATAAATCAAGGCTTAACAAATTAAATCATCATACTCTCATAATCAAATACTTTTTGGACATAATTCTATCTCAGCATCATACACATATCGGATGACATAATCCCATAGCTTATGGACAATAATATAAGATATAAAACCATATTTCCAATTCATGGTAAAACATGTAAAATCTCATGTCAATGTAATTCAACAAAAATACTGGGCAGAAGATCGAAAGGATAATCTTGTTCAAAGCCCCACATACCTAAAAATGGAAGATGAATATGAACTTCCGATTCTGAAACTTTATTCACGAAAATAAAGGGTTCTTCTCGAAGCCCTTAACATGATCAACTCAAATCCCAAATCAATTTAAAATTTCTAAGGTTCAATCAAGAGACATAGAAGGATGAAATTTGGAGTAGTAGGGTTGGGGTTTGAGCCTTAGGAAATTTTGGAGAAAAATGAGCTATTGAATGCTCTTAATGGACTTAAATCCATGATTTACCCGGATGGATTGGAGTAGGAATGACCAAAATACGCTTAAAAATCAAATAATATCAAATCTATCCTTTGGTGGACTGTTTTGATAGGTTGAAGTAGATCGACCATAACTTTTTTGCTCCGATGGCGAAATTTGATGAAACCAATTTCACTGGAAAGAGGACTTTCAGAGCTTTCTGTTGATATATAGTAGCTCACCTAGATCATTATGTACAAGGAAGTATTATTGTTTGAAGTTGACCTTAAAATTCGCCTTGCCTCGGTATTTTTTTTCCTGCACATTTACTGTTCACAACTATTCACGGTTAGATCGGAATGATCATAACTCATCGCTCGAGTATCCGTTTTGGATGATCCACATATCATTGGAAATCTTATTCGATGCTCTATGCAATGACAGGTCGCATATCCAAAAATTTCACACAAAAAAATTATTAATCAGGATAAAGAACAAAATTTAACACATTTTCATCCGAGATCTTAACGGAAAATTTTTTCGGGGCATCACAGAGTAATACAAAACCCAAACAACCAATGGTCAATAGGACAAAGAATACAACATGTAATGGATATATTACAAGAAAAATGTACAAATATACAGATACAAAAACAATTAAAAAGAAATGATACAGATTTTTATAAAAACATATATATATATATGTATTATACCTACACGTTGAACTCTAATTATAGACAAATTGTACTAACTTCTAGACGTGTTTTCTCAAAAAATAAAGTAATTTTTCAAAAATAGGTCAGATTTGTTATTTTGACATGTATGTTGAATTCTATTTCACATAAGTTGTGCAATCCTAGAGTAATATTGCATTTTTTTACTTGTAAGGTTGTATTTCTTTCTCAAAAATAGGGTAGTAGTTAAGACTCTTTTAATAATGGTGATTTTTTATGTTTTCAAAAATATATATTATTAGTATTTATATATAACTATAAGTTGAGAAAATTAGTAAAAAGATAATTTTATGTAAGCATAGTATTTTAATAAAGGATAAAAAGTTTGAATTTTTTTTTAGGAATTTTATATTTTTAATATATTGTAGATGTAGATATTGATGTAGATTTATTTCTTTCACTGAACGTAATTATTTAATTTACTTGTTTAATTGAACGTAATTATTTAATTCACTTGTTTAATTTATGAAATGAATACAATTTTCTTTGAATGTTTCTACCTCTTGTTTCAAGAAAAAGAGTGGAGCAATTGAAGAACTGAGAAAACAAAAGAGGAAAATGGAGCAACATGTTGATGATCAAGCTGTCATCCTTTTGTAGAATGAAATGCTCTCTGCATATGATAAAATAAACAAAGAAAAACTGAGAAAAAATAGTATGGCTTGCTTGTACATTCATAAACCCAAAATGCACTACAAATTTTCAAGAACAAGAATAAAAATCTCCATTTTTGATTGTTTCTGATATTCAAAAAAAACTTAATGTTTTCATCAAAAGCCATAATCCTTCTCTTTTCTCTTTACTTTACTCATGGAGATCAATTTTCAGAATATAACCATTTGATGTAATTTCCTAAAAATATTTAGAACAAACTCTTTCCCATTGTAAATTTTCAGTGACAATCTTGTTTGCCTTTTGTCTTGGTTTCTCATAATATATCTTGTTTATAAAAGTGCTCGATCAATCAACTTATGTATGTTGAACAGTATTTGATTAAGGTTTAGAATTTTTGTTTATTCATAATCATCTACCTTCTGTTTCTTTCCTTCAAAAAGAGGGTGGGTGGGGTGTCCTAAAAGCTTTATAACAGTCCTGTATCTCACACTATTTATTCTTCACTCAACACTCAAAAATTGCTGACACTTTCTTTAAAGTTGTTGCAATTCAACTCTTAACAGTGAGGTGTCTTGACTATTTTTGTGTTTGTTTTTTCGTAAAAATCACTTTTATGCATTCTTTTTTGAAAAGGGTGTTTACATATGGGGGCTAAATCTTTAATTATACGTGCTTTACTTACTCTTTTTTTTAAACCTGGTTTGATTTGTGTAAACTTCTCTTGGATTTTGGTTTTTCTTTGTGTTTCTTTGAAATGGTATAAAGGGTATGTAGATAAGTAGGTTCCTTTTATATTTCGCCTTTCGTTAATATTGTAGAAACAGAAAACAGAGAAATACAGGAGGTTCTACAATATTCAGTCAATTTGTTTCAGCTCTGAATTGTCCTTTCTTCTTCCCAAAACTGAGCAGTGCTCACTAATATTGATCCATAAACGGAGTGAGATTGTATTGCTATTGCCCGTTCTTTCTGAAAAGAAATTAATCTTTGTACAATAGAATGTTACTGGTTTTGTATTGTACAAATACCCTACTCATTAATTTGGTTAGCTGCTTCTTATTAATTATACCTTTTCTCTTTCATTGTTTAACTGTCTTTGATTTGGATTGGCCGGTGTCTGCATTTTGGTTCTTGACTTCCTGTATGTGACATTGTTGTATTTTTTTGTTTTTTGGTCAAACTGAAAGATTATATTCAACCAAAGTAAAACTTTTACATCCACATGCTTGTTTGGACTATAGAGCAGGATCTCAAAAAACAAAACCAAACATCAATTTTATGCTACTAGCCAGGTCCTTAGACTGTCAACAAGGTCAGTCTCTTAGGCTCTAATCAAGGGTAGCTATTTAAACTATCAAGTACTGGTGTGACGCACCGCGTCACTACCCATTAAATTCATCCCGTTTTGGGCACAATTCCGTGCGTTTTGGGCACATTTCGGAACCCGACGGGGCTCCCTCAACGTCTCGGGACAAGGCCAACGTGGGGGCATCTTTGGGAGGTCAAAATACAAGCTCGGGTCAACATTTATTGGGCTTTGAAGCCTTGACCAGCTGAGCAGTGACTGCTCTACAAAATCAGCATACTAGACAAAGCCCTTTCTAATTGTTCATGGCTTGTATGCCCAAATAGGGTAATGTTGACTAGCATTAATTGTATCCCTTGACTAAGGGGCATTATATATAGCTTGTAAAGGCCCTCTTGGGCAGATCATTCACTTCAAAATATTAAGGAAATATAATCTGAAAATTGGCTCTTCGGGCCTCCCAAAAACCGAGTGTCTTTCTTACTATTTCCTCGTGAGTTCGTGTGAGTGTTCGAAAGTTCTTGGGACGAATTTAGGGCGGTTTAGGACTGAAGTTTAGCCTCGATATCGTGAGTGTTAAGCTGTCCGCACGTGGCTAAAATTAGGCCCGTGACAAAGTGGTATCAAAGCAGATTTTGAACATGGCATACGACGGCGACGAGGAGGTTCACGGCGGAGACAACTTGGGCAAAACCAAGACCCGAAAACGTGACAAGAGTAGGAACAAGGATGAGGCCCAACTTCCAGTTAGTGAGGCTGTCACTAACGTGGAAGATGGTGAAGGTTCAGCATCCGTCTCTCTCGATGAGCGAATCGTTAGCACGGAGGCTGGCCTAGCGGTTTTGGGCCATCGCTTCAAGACTCTTGAGTCCAACGTTGGTACCCTTGAGGCTGCTGCTCTTGAAGGGCTGGACGAAGTCAAAGCCGACTTGTCCGAGCAAAATGAAGAGCACAAAGAGGGGCTGACCAGCTTGGAACTCAAGCTGACGGAAGCCTTATCGGCACTACACGAAGAGTTCGGGGCAAAACTGTCCGAGGTGATGCTTGGGCAGTCCGCTTTGCAGGAGGAAGTTGCTGATTTGAAGCAACAACTGGAAGCAGCCCGTGTTGGTGGAAACCATGGTTCCGTGGCGTACCATGAGGTTCGTATTGAGGCTCCTAAACCCAACGTGTTTAAGGGTGAAAGGAACGCTCAAGACGTAGAGAATTTCATATGGCAATTGGAGTCATATTTTGAGCACGTCAAGATTGTTGACGGGGCAGCAAGGATCCGAATTGCAACCATGTACCTCAGTGACGTCGCAATGTTGTGGTGGCGTAGAAAAAAGGTAGACATGGAGAGGGGTCTTTGCACCATAACTGATTGGGATCAGTTTACGGACGAGTTGAAGGAACAATTTTACCCTCAAAACGTTGTAGATGAGGCTCGACGGAAGTTGAGGGAACTTAAACAAACTTCTTCCATTCATAACTACGTGAGGGAGTTTACGAAAATCTCACTTCTTGTGACGAGTTTCAGCAGTGAAGATTTGCTCTTCTTCTTTCTTGATGGCCTCCAAAATTGGGCCAAACAAAAATTGAGGAGGCGCAATGTCAAGACCATGGATGAGACCATCAAAGTGGCGGAATCCTTGACTGATTTTCATGCCGATTATGTCAAGTCGAAGGATAGTCGGAACAAGCCCATTGCTGCCAAGGGAGATCGTGGGGAGAAATGCAAAGACAAGTTTATTCCCAACAAAAACCGTGAGTTCAAAGGCGAACGCAACCAGCCATCGTCGTTCCGCAAGAACTACGAGGAGAAGAAGAAAGGTGTGGCTAACCGCGATAGCGGCTGCTACCTTTGCGGGGATACATCTCACTTTGCGAGATCTTGTCCTTCGTTGAGTAAGTTGGGAGCGATGGTCGCAGCAACACGGAGGGATCAAGCTAGTGCGCAAGCCGAAAGTTCCGGGGAGCAAGAAGCACAAGCTGCCACTTCGGAGAAAGGAAAGGGACATGCCGTTGGTTTATTCAACCACATGGCTTTGTTCAATCACATGACGCTCGCTGCTCTTGCCGCAAAGAAGCATAGCGTGAGAGCTCGGGAGTCATTATTTGTTGATGGAAAGGTGAATGGCCGAGCAGTCCGCATTATGGTGGACACCGGAGCAACGCACAACTTTGTTACAGAAGAAAAGGCTAAAGAACTTGGCCTTGCATTCGTGACCAGCGATTCCATGTTAAAAACCGTCAATTGTCTCCCTACCAATGTCAATGGCCTCGCTCCTCGGGTGAGTCTCACCTTGGGAGGTTGGAAGGGAGAGACGGATTTTTCGGTTGTTCCGATGGATGTCTTTGATATTGTATTGGGGCTGGATTTTTGGTATGAGATTAACGCGTTTATTTCGCCACGTCTCAACCAACTTGCCATTTGCGATGAAGGTGGTTCTTGCATCGTTCCACTTATTCGTGTTGCTCAAAGTGGCACCCGTTTGTCGGCCATGCAGCTTGTTAAAGGTTTCAAGAAAGGGGAACCAACCTTTCTTGCGACATTGATGGAGATCGGTGGCTGCCAAGAAGCTGAATTTGTGCCATCATGTGTCCAACGTGTTCTTGAAGAGAACAAAGATGTAATGCCGGAGGAGCTGCCCAAACGGCTACCTCCGCGAAGGGAAGTTGATCACGAGATCGAGCTGGTACCCGGGGCAAAGCCACCAGCTATGGCCCCGTATCGGATGTCGCCTCCGGAGCTCGAGGAACTTAGAAAACAACTCAAGGAGCTGCTGGAATCTAGCCATATCCGACCCTCCAAGGCACCCTTTGGTGCTCCAGTCTTGTTTCAAAAGAAGAAGGAAGGGACATTGCTGTTGTGTATTGATTACCGTGCCCTCAACAAAGTCACGGTGAAAAACAAATACCCCATTCCTTTGATAGCTGATTTGTTTGATCGATTGGGGCAAGCCAAAGTATTCACGAAGATGGATTTGAGGAAGGGCTATTATCAAGTTCGCATAGCCGAAGGAGATGAAGCCAAGACGACGTGTGTGACTCGTTATGGGTCCTACGAGTGGCTGGTCATGCCGTTTGGACTGACCAACGCACCAGCCACGTTTTGCACACTAATGAACAAAATCTTCCAGCCATACTTGGATCAATTTGTGGTCATATACTTGGACGACATTGTTGTCTATAGTAGCTCAATGGAAGAGCACGTTAGGCACCTTCAAATCGTGTTTAATGTGCTGCAGGAAAACGAGCTATGCGTCAAAAGGGAGAAGTGCACTTTTGCACAACCGAAGGTACAATTCTTGGGCCATACGATCAGCCAAGGGCAGATCCAAATGGATAGCGACAAAGTTGAGGCGATCCGGGATTGGGAAGTTCCAACGAAGGTGCCCGAATTATGGTCCTTCCTTGGCCTAGCCAATTATTACCGGAGATTTATCCTTGGATACTCGGATATTGCTGCTCCTCTCACGGATTTATTGAAGAAGAATCGTGCTTGGGAGTGGAATAGTTCGTGTCAAGGGGCATTCGACAACCTCAAGGCAGCCATCATCGAGGAACCGGTTTTGGCTTTACCGGACTTCACGAAACTGTTTGAGGTGCAAACGGATGCATCCGACTTTGCTATTGGTGGTATCCTAATGCAAGAGGGCCATCCGATAGCGTTTGAAAGCAGAAAATTGAATGAAGCGGAGCGGCGCTATACAGTCCACGAAAAGGAGATGACGGCCATCGTCCATTGCCTAAGGACTTGGCGTCATGATTTGTTGGGAGCTCATTTCATTGTCAAGACGGATAACGTAGCGACCAGCTACTTCCAATCACAAAAGAAACTATCGCCGAAGCAGGCTCGATGGCAAGACTTCTTGGCGGAGTTTGATTACTCATTGGAGTACAAACCGGGAAAGGCAAACGTTGTGGCCGATGCACTAAGCCGCAAGGTTGTTTTGTCGGCACTGTTAAGCACGACCAGCTGTGGTGTGCTGGATACCATCAAGGAAGGGATGGAACATGATCCCGTTGCCAAACAACTTCTTGATTTGGCACGCAAAGGCAAGACCCAAAAGTTTTGGGAAGAGAACGGATTATTATACACCACCGGAAGGCGAGTGTATGTGCCTAGATGGAAAAATCTTAGGCGCTTGTTGATCAAGGAGGGCCATGACACGACATGGGCTGGTCATCCGGGACAGAAGTGAACCATGGCTTTGTTAGAAGCAGCTTATTATTGGCCTCACATGAGGGACGACATAGAGGTATACGTTCGCACTTGCCTTGTTTGCCAACAAGACAAAGTAGAACACAAGGCGCCCGGTGGATTACTTGAGCCGCTGCCCACTGCCGAGAAACCATGGGACAGCGTCACCATGGACTTTATCACATTTTTACCGAACTCGGAGGGTTGCGGAACAATCATGGTCGTCGTTGATCGCTTCTCCAAATACGCAACATTCTCAGCTGCCACGTCAAATTGCAAAGCCAAGGAGGCAGCCCAATTGTTTCTCAAAGACGTAGTTAAACTTTGGGACGTGCCTAGGCATATCATTGGTGATCGAGACCCGCGATTCACGGGGGCATTTTGGAAGGAATTATTCAGCTTGTTGGGGTCGGAGCTGCACTTTTCAACCAGCTTCCATCCCCAAACCGACGGGCAAACGGAACGAGTAAATGGATTACTCGAGTGCTACTTGAGGCACTTTGTTAGTGCCAATCAAAGGGACTGGTCACGGTTGCTCGACACGGCCCAATTCTCATACAATTTGCAACGAAGTGAGTCCACGGGTCGTAGTCCATTCGAGCTTGCAACGGGGCAGCAACCAAACACTCCACAATCCTTACCGGTCAACGCCGGAATGAGGAATCCGGGTGCTTATCATATGGCAAAGGCTTGGGAGGAACAAGTCGATATGGCAAGGTCGTATCTTGACAAAGCAGTCCGCAAAATGAAGAAATTTGCTGACCGTAGCCGCCGTCCAGTCCACTACCAAATCGGAGACAAAGTGATGGTCAAGCTCAATCCGAGGCAATTCAAGTCATTAAGGAGCGTCAATCAAAGTTTGATCCGAAGGTACGAGGGTCCGTTCGAGATTGTTGCCAAGGTTGGCAAAATTTCATATAAGCTGGACATGCCATCGCATTTAAAGATTTATCCCGCCTTCCATGCAAGCAAATTGAAACCATACTTCGAAGACAAGGAAGACGTGGAGCGGGGTAAGTCTAGTCGGGCCCAAATCTTCATGACGTCCGCTGCCACGGACAAACAAATTGAGGACATCATTGATCATCAATTGGTTCGAGGGAAATGTTGGGGCAATTCAAGTGCCCAATTCTTAGTCCATTGGAAGGGACAATCGCCCGAGGAGGCATCGTGGGAGAAATACGAAGACTTGTGGCCGTTCAAGGAGAAGGTCCACAAATATTTGCAGCTATGTGGCGCCGCGGTCGTCGCCAAATCAGGTGGGAGAGAGTGTGACGCACCGCGTCACTACCCATTAAATTCATCCCGTTTTGGGCACAATTCCGTGCGTTTTGGGCACATTTCGGAACCCGACGGGGCTCCCTCAACGTCTCGGGACAAGGCCAACGTGGGGGCATCTTTGGGAGGTCAAAATACAAGCTCGGGTCAACATTTATTGGGCTTTGAAGCCTTGACCAGCTGAGCAGTGACTGCTCTACAAAATCAGCATACTAGACAAAGCCCTTTCTAATTGTTCATGGCTTGTATGCCCAAATAGGGTAATGTTGACTAGCATTAATTGTATCCCTTGACTAAGGGGCATTATATATAGCTTGTAAAGGCCCTCTTGGGCAGATCATTCACTTCAAAATATTAAGGAAATATAATCTGAAAATTGGCTCTTCGGGCCTCCCAAAAACCGAGTGTCTTTCTTACTATTTCCTCGTGAGTTCGTGTGAGTGTTCGAAAGTTCTTGGGACGAATTTAGGGCGGTTTAGGACTGAAGTTTAGCCTCGATATCGTGAGTGTTAAGCTGTCCGCACGTGGCTAAAATTAGGCCCGTGACAACTGGCCTCCATTTGTAAAATTTCTGTCCTAGAATGTGCAGTTGCAAGGCAATCTATTTTAGTCTATCCTCTTTGTCTCGTGACTTTTGTTGAAATCTCCTGCAGTTTCGTTCAATCCATATATTATAATAGCAGCTGCGAAAAAGAATCCAAGAATCTCTTTTTTTTGCACCCCTTCCTTTTGTCATTGTAGTCACCACTGGATCTCCTCCTCCCATGAGTCTATTTGTCTTCAAATCCCCATCCAGGTGAGCAGCTTTTGCCACATATCTTGGGAATAAGAGCATCAAAACAACAGACTATTAAGATTCTCTTCTTCATCAGTGTTGCAAAGTACACAGGACATCGCTGGCCAGTGCAAGTAAGAGTACGTACACCAACATCTGATTCTGTGCTAAACCACACCAAGTCAGAGTTCACCAATACTCTTTATCCTCCTGAAATTGCTGGATATAATGTTTTTATTATTGATTAATCTATTCGGTCATTTCCATGGTTCAATTTGGATCGGTAGAAATATGTATTAGGATCCACTAAACGTGAGTCCGGAACCTAAATAATATGGAAAAAGTACACATGAACTAAACTAATGACAAAAAGAAAGCATTCTTTTTTTCCCCTCATGTTTGGTTGACTAAATGTTTAGGAAAATGCTGTTCAAACAAACTTATTTTCCACAAATTTTAATGAAAATATCTTCCCTTCATAAAGTAAAGCAAATATTTTCGAAAATCTCTATCAGTATCACCACCCGATCTGGGACTTAGGAACTAACCCGATCTTGACCTTGACTCGAAACCTGGGATCCAAAACCCAATCTGGGTCTCGATTTTGACCCCTATAAGACCCCTGACTGTTGAGCAAGACTCTAATTAAGGTTGGGTCCCAAGTCGTTGTCAAGTTTGAGGTTTGGGGTAGGTTTTTTGGTTGGGATTGAAGTCTCATGTCAAGGTGGTAATGTAAATCGTCCTGGGTTAAGGTCGGATCTCGGGTCTTGAGTCGGGGTCAAGGTCAAGAGTTCATTCTCGGGTTGGGGTGGGGAATTCGGTCTCAAATTATGGTCAGGGTCAAGAGTAGGTTCTGATAAAGTTAGGGTGGGAAGACTGGTCATGAGTCGAAGTCGGAATCGAGGTCGGTGTAGAGACACGAGTCAGGGGCAGGATAAGGAGTCAGATCATAGGTTGAGGTTGGATCCGAATTTAGGGGTGAAGAATCTATTCTTGTATCAATAGTTAGGATTAGGGTTGGGGGTGAAGAATCTATTCTTGTATTAGTAGTTAGGTCTAGAATCTTGGGTAAGGGACGAGAGTCAATACATGAGTCAGGGTCGAGATTTAGAGTGGGATCCTAGCCCCCAGATCTTGGTTCTAAGCCGAGGGTAAGAGTTGGGTTGAGATTAGGAGTATTGTATCAGATTGGGGTCAGGGTCAAATTTTGGGTCATGGGTCGGTGTCAGAATCAGGAATCAGTTCTCGAGTTGATGTTGGATCTTGGTTTTGGGGCTTCGATTCGGGTCAAAAGTCAAGTCTCGGATCGAAGCTAGGGTTGAGAGTGATTGGGCCATGGTCAGGGTTGAAGTCAGTATAGGGTCAGGGTCGATTCCTGGGTTGGATGTTAGGGTTGAGAGTTAATTAGGTCTGGGGTCGGGGTCGGGGTCAGGGTCGGAGTACAGAGTCAATCCCTATTGGGTCGAGAGTCCGGGTATTGGTTCACGGTCCAGAGTCATAATATTTGTCCACATTATACCTAAATGCTCTTGGGATAATATTTTCTTCATACTAACCAAACACCACAAAATAAGTAGAAAAACCACTTTATTTCCAAGAAAATATTTTTCTTCATACCAAACACACCCGTGTGCTATGCGAGACTTGACTAATGGTCCCCATTTAAAACCTGTTATCGGAGTTTTTTTAAATAAAAAAATGACATAGCTCACTGAAAATGTCTTATTTCCCCCATAATACTACTATTAGATAAACTATGTTAATTGATTCTTGGCAGAACATTGAGAACTTTTAGTAAAAGGGTAAGCAATCAATTAGAGGAAAGAGGGTTAAAAGAATAGTTTGGATAAGTTAATGGGAGTTATGGAAAGCTACATGCTCCAAGAATTATGGATCCAAAAGTATCTTTGAAAGAAGCATCATTCACCAAATCCTGTTCGAGATTAAGATGTCCATCACCAAGAAATTTGGACCCATGGAGGATTACTGGAGTTGGCACACTGTCTATCTGGTCTGTCTCTAATACAGACCCTCTCTGTCCATATCATGGTAAAGTTGAAACCCCCTAGTCATTATGTCTCTATTAACATGGATGGAAGTTTTATGATATCCAGGAGTAAAGTAGGGGCCAGAGAGGAAGTGGTGAAATGATCATGGCGTTTGTCATATCAGTCCAATTTCATACTAACTACTGCAACGAAGCAACTGCTTCTCTTTTTGGCATCACATGGTGTTGCAATAACTCCTACCATAATTGCATCCTTGCATCTGGTTTATATAATCAAAGGGACTGCAACCCCTCCCTGGAACCTTAGGACATTGTTGAAGATATTCAACAAATGGTAAACTCTCCAATTGTGGTGAGGCACTGCTATAGAGAGTGTAGTGTTGTAGCAGATGCACTTGCTAAGTTTGGTGTTGATATCGATCATGACAGGACATTCAACTGCCCTTCAGGGCTGTCTTGGGAGGCTAGAGTCATTTAAGAATGGACAAAATGTAATGGGCTGTTTTCAGAATTAACGCAAAAGGTTCAATGGTTGGAAGTTAGAACTTAGGGGTGGTAAAATTAACTCAAACCCAAATGACCCATCCAACCCGCCGAAGATTTGATGGGTTTAGGCAAGAGTGCTTTTAAAAATTGATTGATTTTGGTTGGCCATAATTAACCCATCATATATCACTAGTCCAAATAGACCCCAGGGTTTAAGATAAGTCATGCAACTTAATAAGATCTAAATTTGAAAAGATTAAAAATCGTAAATATAGAACTCATGAACTTGAATTTACGCATACTATTTGACTTGCTTGAATCTGGTTCATAATGTTTGTTACATTTTTCTAAGAAGGAAGAAAAATTAGGGTAAGTTTGCGGGAAGGGATACAACCTTATTAGTTAGCCCATTCCGACTCAATCCATCTTAGCCCGAGTCCTTTTGGGCAGGGTTGGTCAATGACTAAATTATTGTTTCAGCCTATTTTGACCCGCCCAAGTTGAGCCAAAACAATCCATGTTCCACCTCTAGTTGAGACTTTGATCCACCATGACTCAGTTGCTTAGCCTTCAGCATATTAAGAGGAATAACTCTGCCTGCCTCAACCTTTGGCAGCTGCTTTGCAGCAACCCAGCCCCATTCTGATTTTTTGTCTAGAATTTCCCCAGATCATATATGATTTCTTTCCCACAGCTCTTAGACCACTAAGATGCAGTTTTTTTGTGTAAATAGGTAGCCAAGGTGGTTTTGGTTTACATCCCCTTCCTTCTTTTGTATACACTTTGATGTTCATTAATTAGTAGAATTCGGGTCTTTAGCATTTGTTCCATTAACGGCTTTTCATGCTTATTCAGTGAAAAATGGAGCACATTTCTGTGTATTTATGGCATTTTCTAGTGATTGAGTATATAATTAACTAATATCATATCTTTCAATTAGCAGGTGCTACATATACATACCTATAGACTTGACTGTTTGACTAGGTTTTTTAGCTAGTTAAGTAGAAAGTGATAGCATCTCAATGGAAGACCTAACCTCCGTAGTTTCTCATTCAATCCCTAAGAAAGAGAGTGTGGAGTCAATATGACTGCAACATATATTCTCGTCTCCCATTTTTTGTGGCTCGTCCTGAGCACACACTGCATCGAGGCGGTTGCAGAGGCGCCATATATAGGCCTAACAGGAGACCCACCATGTCCAGAGTGTGGGGGGCCAGACAGGGAGACTGTCAGCTGGGTAGAGGAATATCCTGGAGTATCTAAACTTGTTGGTTTTTTTAAAGAAAGATGCATAGGATTGAATAACTTTCAATAGTATTCAATAATTTTATTAAGTATTAAGTGACTTTAAATAGCCAGTAAAATATAAAAAGCTGCATAATTTAAAATTTAAAACAACCTAAATTATCTCAACAACTAAACAAACTAACAAATATTTAAAATTCAAATTCGTTTTAATCTAAATAACTTATTTTGCTAAAAACTAGTGCAGTAACTTAAGCAATTTCCAACACTCTTCTTTTGCTTTAGTTACTGCGATTTAAAAAAGACGCTCCTCCTCAATTTCTGCTTCCGCAAATTGTGCTTGAGGATTGTTTTTGAACTTGCACATCTTTCTGATGTTGATCTTTCTTTTCTTTCTTTTTCTTTTTTTGATTCTTTGTTGAAAAACCATCAACAATCTTGTCTTGTTTGAAAGTACTTTCATCGGCTTTGCAAAATGTTGTAAGGATTTTTCTTTCATCATAACATCACATAAATCATAGTTTATAAAATATGATTTCATTTTCACTGACCAAATCTTATAGTTTTCGCCAGTGAAAATTTTTAACGCATTCAATGAGAGACTGCTGCTTGACATCTTTTTGGTTGAAAATATCCCAACGCTTTGAAAATAAGCACGGGTTGAAAATGGTAGCCTTGACAGGTTAAAATGGGTAGCCCTGACGGGTTAAAAAGGTAGCTCTGACGGGTTAAAAAGGTAGCCCTTGCGGGTTAAAAATGGTATGGTAGCACTTTCGAAGAACACATAGATCCCGTAAGATCAATGAGGCTCTTGATACCACTGTTGTTGTTTTTTAAAGAAAGATGGGGTAGCGAAAAGAGGTTAAAATGACTCTCGAAGGATTGAATAACTTTCAATAGCTTTCAATAGTAGTCAATAATTTTACTAAGCATTAACGACTTTAAATAACCAACAAAACATAAAAAAGTTGGATAATTTAAAATTTAAAACAACCTAAATTATCTCAACAACTAAACAAACTAACAAATATTTAAAATTCAAATTCATCTTAATCTAAATAACTTATTTTGCTAAAAACTAGTGCAGTAACTTAGTAATTTCCAACAAAACTAGCAGTTCTTGGAGGTTTAGTTTGTTTTGGTTTTCTTGTTTTAGTGTTTTATTTAATGATCAGATGGACAGAAAGGGGGTATAATGCAATGGTGTTTGAACCACCAGTAGAAATGAGAGAGATCATTAGGGATAGACCTCCACTGGCACTTCCCGTGGAAAGACAACAGGATAGATTCCTACAGTTGCTTCCAAGGGGGGCACCTTTTTCATTGAGAAATCCTGAGGCCTATATCCTGGTTCAAACATTTCCTCTACGTCCAATTTCTAGGGAGGAATGTGCTAATCATGGCATATGTAATGTATGTCAGAAGGAGTTTATAGAGGGAGATCTCATGCAATTTTTTCCTTCTTGTGGTCACCCTTTTCACCGCGAATGCATATTTCACTGGATGGCGTTTGGGGCTCTAACCTGCCCTTCTTGTCGCAGGCATGTATAGTTTAGGTCATAGGATCTACATAGATTAGGTCATAGGATTTGTATAGTTTAGATCTTTAAGAACTATTTTCTGCATGGCTTATCCAAAAAGAGTCCAAACCAACAAATAGGAACCTGCTATGCGCAGTAATGCCAGATACGACAGATAAAGTAAAAGTTTAACAATCACCGTTGCCATTTATTTTTAAAATCAATTTTTTTGCCTTTGCTGCTTTCTGGTATTGATACATATTTTGTGGCAGATTTAATTGTCCTTGGATGCTGAACGTCGTAAGCATTTCTGCCCAGAGACAGTGTAAACCTAATTATCTAATGTAGGTATTCGTCTTAGTTTAATTATTCTTCCTAAGTGGTTTACTAAACCTTTTTCTTCAGTCGGTTGCAAACTCCACTTCAGCAACATTCGTATGTGTTGTAGGTAGTGAACTGATTCAGAAGCATTTGGGAGATGGGCCTAAATTTGTCAGGGACATCTTCAGAGTTGTTGACGATCTCTCACCTGGAATATTTCCACCACTATCAGTACTAGCAGGTAAAAAGTTATTTCTTGGTGGGTTCAATGATGGACTCTCAGGCAGATTGACCATCTGAACATATATAAGAGATATCTTTTTTTTTTTTTTTTTTAATGTTGAAGAAGAACCATGTAGAATTGAGATTTCTTACTTTAGTATCAAGGTAGCTACAATATTTCATGGATGACTGATTGGTGACTGCATGGTTGTTTATGAGTGTTTTTTTTTTTTTTTGGGTGGTTTTATTGAAATGCACTTTGTTGTGTAAGTTTCACAGTTGAAAGATGTTCGTCCCCTTGATGTGTGTTAGACCTAAATTCTCCTTTTAAAGTTGTTTTGGTATTAAGGATTAGCATAGCCGATCCTCCTATTTGAGATTAAGGTGTAGTTGATTGATTGACAGTTAAGGTTCAGTTTAGTGTTCTTCCACGAGCACTGTAAACTCTTTAATGATGCACTAAATTCTCAATGTCTGGATTCTTATCAGAATGTATGGTATCCATGTAATCTCAGTTGCAGCTAAAGAGGCTAAGAGCCCTGTCAGTACGTTTTAGACTTGGAGATGAGACAAAAATCTAAGAAACATTTTAGTCTAACTAGATGCTTCAAATTTACCCAACCTAGCTCATGTTTGCCCACTCACATGAATTAAATGGTTTAATTACACAAATTCCACCCAAACGAGCTGCAGTGGTGTCAAGATATTAAAATTTATCAATAACAGGTCAAAATTAGTCTAGGCAAAATACTCACATAATTTTACGACACCTTGGGTCCTCTTGGTCAACTCAATTCACGCCCTAGGGTCAACGATACGGATTTCAAAATTGAATCCCTGATTTCATTAAGCTAGGGAATTCAATACAATAATCAAAATCCTATTTTATAATGATTACAAGGTCATATCAATGATTTTCCATCTTTAGGATTTGGGAAACGTTTTCCAATTTAAACTCTTAAATCACATGATTTTGTGAGTACTCCTTTCATGTATCAACTCGAACAACCACTACATCTAAAAACATGGTACCAAGGTCGAGTGAATCTACTCTGATCTTATGCGATTGATGTTTTCTAGGGTTACTTCCAATAGGTTGCTAACCTTTTATCCTAAGAGTTGGTTGATATATTGATTCATTGTACAGTTCAGGTTTGTCAGCATTGCCATTGAAAGGTGGGCTTCCACCCAACTTCTCTCATAGAAAGCTGCTGGTTTATGAGAATTATCAACTCGTGTAACTTTACCCGTTTCTTTGCTTCATTTGATAATCTACACATGAAAGTATTGGCACTTAACAGTGTTTATCTAAATCCACTTTCATAACCTGTAGATTTATTGAAAGCTGGGTTTTAAAACATTGAGAGAATTAAAACATCATTACAAAGTCAAATTTATGCACTGATAGCATTAGCATATTAGTTCCGTCAAGTCAGTGTAAATGGACTAGTGTATCCTTTGAGATTTACAAGTGCTCATCCTCGCACCTCAGATTTCACGGCTCTCCAGTCACCGGTCACCAATATTTTGACCTTTCGGAGGTCTTCATAAACTGTAGTATTTAGCATCTTATTCTGTTGTTTGTATAACTTAATAATTTTCTCCAGTGTCCAAATTTGGTATTGACATGCTTATTAAGATTTAGAGTTATTCTCTGTTAAGTTGTCCAACTCTGGGCGATCCAAGAATGCAAGGAATCCCCAGTATAACCTTTGTTAAAAGATACTCTTGAGCTAGTAAGCATTGGAGGAACAACTATATACCCTGTGCAAGGATAACCGTATTTTTTTTTTTACTTTGGGAGTGTTTGAAAATTTTAAAAATTGCTTAAAAAAAGTCAAAATTGGCTTTCTAAAAGCCAAAAGCTAAAAACATCTCATTTCCTGCTTATTTATTTTTGACTTATAAGTCATTAAAGGTTGACCAAGTAAAAGACATTTTTGTCTCTCATAATACTCCCTTATTCAAAAATTATCCTTTGTGTAGCCCTTAACTCTAGCCATATTAGTACTCTTTTGTATGAAACTTCTAATTTATGAAATATAATTTTTATGTATTATTCTCCATCTTTAATATATTCTTTTAGATTTGGACAATTATTAATATACAACATATAAATTTCTATAAGAAAAAAATAACTCACCCACTAAGATATATGGAGAACACTCATGAAGATATACAACTTCATGAACGATTAGTGAACGATCCATCTATATTTGACGACGCAACATTCGTATTCGAAAATGTATTAATAGTGATATAGTCATTATTCAATCCACGAGTAATATATTTTTCAATTAAGAGTCATTTTATCAAATAAATAGTATCATTTGTAATCAACTATTTATCTATTAATGTAATTATAAGGGATAATAGTCCAAAAAATACCTATACTTTGCCTAAATTTTCAGTTGCGCATACTGAACTCTGCGGGGTCCTATGACCCCCCTGAACTACTTAAAACTGAAATTATAACACCCCTAAAGGTTGAAATGGCAAAGAGAGTGTGTTTCAAGCTCTTTAAGAGAGTGGGCACTAAAAAAATATTGAAACTTTATTTTTAATATTTCTTTTATGTATTAAATTTTTTTTCTATATATATATATATAGAGAGAGAGAGATTAATTTCTATCTTCTTCCTTTCACCATACCCAAAATCTCTCCACCACCACCCACCAATGCAGCTGCTGCCGCTAGCGTCATCTTCACCATCTCCACCATTTTACCACTTCTTCACCTTCATCCATTTTTCTCTCCATATAAATCTTCAACCTTTTCTCTTTTTTCATTTCTCAATTTTTTCAAAATCTTGTCGAAATTGTAAGAATTAAGAATCTAACATAAAGAAAATTAAGAATCTTTAAGAAAATATTATATTATCAATACCATGTTATTTTTTACCACACTTCAATCCAAAAAAATCTTCTAATTCAAATTGTGAATTTCATCTCACCCACCACCACCACCGCATTAGCCGCCACCTCCACCTCCACCGCCACCCACACCCCCACTCCCACCCCTCTTTACTAGATTCTAGTCAATCTTTGATAGATGTTTATTGGTGAATTTATCAAATTGAAAATAAATTCTAACATTATTGTACTTATTCTTCTTGTACAATCATAAATTCAACATCAATTTTCATAATTGATAAAATAAAAAAATAAAGGAAAGAAAAAGGAAAAAGATTAGCAGATGGTTATTCACATTTTGATTTCTGAAATTGAAGAAAATGATAGAAAGAGAAAGAAAAGAAAATTTAATGAGTATTTTCATTTTGGCTTTTGATATTGAAGAAAAGAATATAAAGAGAAAGGGGAAAAGGAGTTTGAGATTGAAGAAAATAAGATGAAGAGAAAGGGGAAAAAAAGGAACAAAAGAATGGAGTAATAATTCTGGAAGGAAACGAATGAAAGAATTGATAAAAAAAATTAAATAAATTTTACACGTGTCAAAACACGTGTATTTCATCACTCAACATAGATGTGGTTGTGGCTTTTTAGGGGTGTTAGGATTTCAATTTTAAATATTTCATAGGGGTCGTAGGACCCCCGCAAAGTTCAGTATGCACAATTGAAAATTTAGGCAAAGTACAAGTATTTTTCGAACTATTTTTCCTAATTATAATGATTAGTAACATATATATTTTTATTGATGATTTAAACTCTTTTATAAAAAAAAATGGATTTTTTAGCGCACAAATTTAATAGCCATTCATGAAGATATTATATATATATATATATATATATATATATATATATATATATATATATATAGAGAGAGAGAGAGAGAGAGAGAGAGAGAGAGAGTTAGTAGTTTATATTGAAACTGAATTAAACTATATATTAATTTTAATTTGAATCATTTTAGAAATCTTTTTTAATAATAATCAACTCTACAATTATTAACAGCGTTAAGGGTATTTCAGACATTTTGACAAAAAGAAAGTGCTTAACAACACTTGTTTACCAAACACATCAATAATTTTTTTTTAATTTCAACACTTTTATCCAAACACATAACTACTTATTTTTAAAAGAAGTTTCAACACTTTCAAAAGTTTTAAAGAACTTTTTAAAAGCCATTTTTTCAGCCTATCCAAACGGGTTCTTAAAGACATCAGTTTACATGAACTTATGAAGCCTCTATCATCATAAATGAAAATTCTAAGTCAAAACATGGCCCCGGCGATACCATAAAATAAAGTAGTCAAAGTTTAAATAAGAGAAACCGTGTGCCTTTTAAAAAATAGATGGCACACCACTTGCTACTTGTTGTCTTGAATATATCCTAATGTTGCACAGAATAACAAAAAAATGCCTTCGAACTTATATCATAAAAAGATGTAGCATCCAAAACTGTCAATATGACGAGTACAGGCGTGCAAGGAAGGGACAAAGCCATTTATAGAACAAGTCTTACAGATTGTAACATAAATTATAACAAATAAAGTAATGAACGAGTATTTCAAAACACTATATAACCATTAAAATAAAGCTTTTAATTTCTATACTATGTAGTTTTCACTGACTCTAGTAACCCACGAACCATATGTGTTCGGTATTCGCTCAATCGGCGAGGCCTAGAATTCATATTTGTCATATGAATAATTTGGATATCATTATATCCTCATAAAGGAAAAAATCATAAGATTGTGCCGTTAAGGAGCGAACCAACCCTATGTCAGTAAAACGTAAGTTTCAGACATTGGTTCACGAGGACTTACTCTTCTCGATGAACTACATGATTCACTTTAAGCCTAATTAACACATTTTTCATAAACATCTATCCAAAGATTTTTATAAGAACATTCACATTTTGGTTTCGTCATACGAAGACTTGTAAGTCATACATATCATGCCATAATAGTTTCATAGCCATACATCATTAGTCCAATCATTTCAAGATTTGAATATATTTAGCATATCCCATAAATGTTAAATATTCTACCTTTAAATAATAACACTTTCAAAAGAATGGGACATAGATATTTCTTCTTTCTCATAAAAATTAAGATTTGAGTAACAAAGTGACTTACAAGAGGAATATAACTATTTGAATTCAACATGCCCCAATTAATTGTCATAATCATAACGTTTCATATTTCAAACAATAATCCTAATTCTCACGTTCCATCAACAATTCAAGCTTTAGTTCATCAAAAAAGGTTCATAACTTTATATAATTCCTCTTTTCAAAGATCATTCTACAAGCTAACACTTAAAACTCAGATAAAAACTGCTTTAATAATTAGGGATAGCACATAAAAATATATTTAGTTGAATGAGGGTTGTTCAAAATAAGTTTTGACTAAAAGAGTTTTAAGAAAACTTGAGATTTAAGCCTTGAATCTTGAACTTTAGTTGTTTTTGCTTCATAGAGTTATGGGGAAGAAAGAAATGTGTTTTTGACTGATGAAATTCATAATTATGGATTTGATCGTTTAGTATAGGTGGAGGATGACGTTTAACCAAGAAAATAACTATAAAGCCCCTAAATATGTAAATAAAATAAAATCTCATCTAGCAGAGAGGGTTGCACAGCGCCCCTCTATAGCACCTCTCTCACTTACGCTATGAGCAGACGAAAACAAGTAGGTTCCCACGCTTGGCTATGTGGTGGGTATCTCAAGATGTGGCATTCCTTGATGCAATACACAGGCCTAGAATGACATCCTAAACATCTTTTACGTTCCCGAAGTCATCCAAAATGATATCTACTTAATCGAAGGGTCATATAGGTTCATTTTAATCTCTAAAGAGACATCCAAGAGTACAGGGTGTTATATTATCCCTCCTTGTAATAATTATCCTTAAATGATGATTAAGAACTCTTTTGGCATGACGTAAGGATACACACAACCCATTCTGAACTTATTATCAGGCTTGAAGACTTCAAATGGGAAAATTCTTAGGTTAGCACTCACCCATCAAACTAGGCATGAATCATAAGAGTATTAGATTTAGGTTAGCACCCACCCACGCACAAGAACTAAGGAATGAGTATGGAATAATTAAAAATGAGCATAAGATTGATACCTTTAATAATATCCTTCGAAGGCATGAACAGAAGAAGATATCTAGCCTTAATGTCCTCTTCTAATTCCCAAGTAATCTTTTCTACCTTTTGATTACTCTAAAATACCTTTTGCAAAGAAATTTCTTTGGTCTGTAATGCTCATACTTAATGATCCAAAATCTCCATACGAAGAAGAATCTTTCACCTAGTGTTCTCTATCAGAACTACCAAAGAATGGTCACTCACACACATCTTTAGCATAGACCCATGAAATACTAGATAGACCGATTCCAAACTCATGGGTAACTCTAACTAATAAGCAACATTCTCAATATTCCTCAAAATTTGATAAAAACCAATGTAATTAAGGGCTAATATTATCATTTTTTCATAAACCTCATCATCTCTTTCATAAGAGAGACTTTTAAGAATACCCAATAATCAATTTTGAACTCCAAAACTCTTTGCTTCACATTAACATAAGACTTTTGATGACTTTGAGCAGTCTTAAGCCTCTCTCAAATAACTTTAACCATCTTCATTGATTGGTGCACAAGGTATGCCCCTAAAAATCTACCTTTACCTACTTCGTACCACCTAATAGGTGAATGACATATCCTACCATAAAAGGCCTTGAATAGGGCAATTTGAATGCTAGAGCGGTAGCTATTGTTGTAGGCAAACTCAATAAGAGGCAAAAAATCTATCTAAATTTAAAATCAATAACATAGGCTCTTAACGTATATACTAAAGTTTGAATAGTTCAATTTAATTGCTCATCTATTTAAGAGTGGAAAGCGGTACTAAGATTCACCTGCATGCCTAAAACTTTTTGGAAATATCTCCAAAACTAAGAGGTAAATTACAAACCTCTGTCAGATATTATGGAAACAAGTGCACCATGCAACCTAAAAATCTCTTTAATGTAGAACTTTGCATACTCCTCTCCCAAATAAGTCATTCTCAAGAAAAGAAAATGAGTGAACTTGGTCATCCTATCAATAATAACCTAAATGGATTCATACTAGTTTTAAGTGTGCGGAAGACCTATGATGAAATTCGTATTTACTATCTCATATTTCCACATTGGGATAGTTATGTCTTGAGATGTACCACTAGACCTTAAATGCCCAACGTTGACTTGTTGACAATTAGAAAACTTAGCAACAAAGTTATCAATATCTCTCTCTCTCCATATTATTCCACCAATATTGTAATACCTCAAAGTTTCCTAACTAATTTCGTCCCAAGAATGTCAAGTATTAGCTTCTAAATTGAATGATATTTATTCCATGAGGAATTTGTAAGATTTTCACTTTTTGCATGTAGGAAATTCAATAAGCTTTCCATCGATATAAGATTCTTCTAAATCCGATAACCGGGTAAGAAGTTATGACTATTTTAAGTTCCCGTCGTAAAACAGCGCCATATTAGTCAGTGGCGCGCCGCGCCACAGGATAAAATGGCAATTTTCAAATTCTAGTAGGGGTCCGAGATAGTGGCATGTCGCGCCAAACTTCCAGGTCGCAAATAAAGTGGTAACGCGATGGCTCCGTATCGCGCCATCCCTCAATTTCTCAGTTGTCAAATTACAGTGACACGACGCGATAGCGCCGCGTCGCGCCAGGGGTCCAATTCGAGCAAATTTCACTGAATTTAAAAGACGCATCCAGGGTTAAAAGGGTCAATTTTCCACCCCTATTTAAACTCAATAACACGCGATTTAGCCATTTTTAATTCAAAATATACTAGTTTCTCTTAATTTTCTCTCAAAAACAAGCTAGGATTGCAATTGGGGATTCAATTTCAAGAAAATCTCTCCGTCAATCTTTGCTAAATTAAGAACTAAGGTATGCGTTGTGTTGATTTATGGATTCCTTTCATCCATAAAGCTCAAGAACCCTATTTTAAATTATGAATCATGATTATTATGTTGTGGGTTGCTCAAGTTATGTGATGGTTGTTATTTGATTGCCATGTTAGGATACTTATGTGAAATTATGAAAACTACGTTAACATATAAATTGAAATCCATGAATTTGGTGGTTTATGATTTGTGAAATTTGATGATTTCACCTATGCCTTAAGTTGTGCATGTAAGGTGTTTGATAAAATGCCTAGGAGGATAGAAATTATACACTATAGCTAAATTGTGATCCAAAATGACTTCTATGTTATTCTTATGTATTGAAATTATTGTTGGATTGCTCATGAGTTAGCCTTATGAAATTTTGCTATGTATACATTCTATCTTATTCACGTATCAAGCTATGATAATCAAATGCCTATAAAATGTATTTAATTATTGTATTATGGATTGTTGTTGTTAGTCATGTATACAAGAATGTCATGCCTTGTCAGTTTCCTTCTATCGAGTTCCGGGGATACTTGTACTCGAAAAATATTGTTGTGTGCCTTGAATCAGTGTCATGTTTTAAGATACTCTCAGTCAAGCCAAGTTCAGTAGAATTCAAACAGTGTGATGACTTAGGAAAAACTCAGTAATCTCAGTACTTTCAGTTATTTATTAGATCTCAGTAATATTCCATCAGTTAACGTAATTCAGCTAATTCAATTAATTTAGTTCATTTTAGTAATCCATGTTCAGTTTCTTTTTAAATAGGAGTAGGAATTAGCACTGAGTTAACCCAGGGATGGGAACACACACAGTCAGATGAGGGTGTGATTCTTAGAAGTCATCCTTGCATTCCAGAACTATGTAGCCAACATAGGTTAGACATCAACACTGTCAGATGAGGGTTGATGTGGTAGATAAACACTATCAGATGAGGGCCACACCAATCTCTTTTAGGGGATACTATAAGATGAGGGTCACCCACAACTTGTCCTTACTAGTGGTGCGGTATTGACACCTTTCTAATTGGGGTTACAGATTGGACCCCAAATCAGCCATAATGGCATATTATGGGCATGCCGGTTAGATAACTACTTTCTACAGTTTTAGTTATAGAATTCAGGACTGTCAGATACAATCATTCAGTCTCAGTAATAGAACTCAAATAGTTCTATAGAATTCAGGACTGTCAAATACAGTCAACCTAGAATAGTTCAAAACTTATCTAGTTCCATTAGATTCAGGACTTTCAGATACAGTCACTCATGTTATCAGTCATATTAGTCATCAAAACTCAGTTATCAGTCATGATTAGTTATCTGTAATTTTATGTTATCACGATCTCAGATATAGTTACTTTGTATTCATGGATGTATTCTTATGTTCATGTTAGTCAGTTAGTCAGTATTGTTCGTGCATATGAACCCCATGCATTTAGCCTACCTCACATGCATACCAATACATTTAAAGTACTGATGTATTTGCGCTATAGTGTCTTATACCATAGGTTCAGAAGCACGAGCTCTAGAGCATTAGTGGATTCCTGATATCAGCAGTCAGTCAGCAGTAAGTCCTCATCCTCCAAGGATGATATGATTTGTTATTTCATTATCTCAGTACTTAGTTATTTCAGTAGTCGAAGTTAGTTAGGGACATATCTCATCAACTCCTTATTTAAATAATTCAGTTAGTTAGAGGCTTTCAAGACTATCTTGTTTAGACTATCATGTTTAGAAAGTTTTGTTTTGGGTATTTATACCCCATCCCAGATATTATGTTACAGTTTTGAACCTTATGGCCTTTCAGTTCATGTTTCTATATTTCTACAGTATATCATATAGTATACAGGTATAGATATCAGTCATAGGTTAGCTTGTGGTCCTTTGGGGTTATGAGCACCATATAGCATTCTGGGTACCAGATCTGGGGCATTACACACTTGGTATCAGAGCCTAAGGTTCAATAGAGTCCTAGGAAGCCTGAAAGCCATATCAAGTAGAGTTTTGTGCATGAGTGTGTTGCGCACCACATTTATATGCAGGAAGTTATGAGATATTTTAGGAATAGTTTCCCATCTTTCTGTATTTATTTTGTGCCAGTGAGCATAATCTCAAGTCAATCCCTCAGTCTAATCCATTTCTCCATTTCTTCTATAGAACATGCCTTCTAAAAGAAGAAACGGAAATCAGTTAGCCTCTCATCCCAAAGAACCTTTGGCTAAACATATTTCTCATGCAGAGTTTAGAGCTACATTCACTACTCTTGCTCAGTTAGTTGCTGCTTAGAATAAATGACCAGCTGTCATTCCAGCTGACCCAGTGGCCTATTCAGCTACAGCCAGGATTCAAGACTTCACCCGAATGAATCCTCCATCCTTTCTTGGGTCTAAGTCTGATGAGGACCCTCAGGAATTCATCGATCAGGTTTAGAAGGTTACCGAAGTTTTGGGGGTGTCAGCTATTAAGAGTGCTGACCTAGATGCATATCAGTTGTAGGATGTTTCTCACACTTGGTTTAAATCGTGGAAGTCAGAAAGGCCAGATGGTACAGGGCCTATAGAGTGGGAGGAGTTTGCCATCGCATTCTTAGAGAGGTTCTTTCCCCTAGAGCTAAGAGAAGCTAAGGTGTTAGAATTTATCAACCTCAGGTAGGGCAACATGACGATGAAAGAGTATTCTCTTAAGTATACTCAATTAGTCATATATGCCTCTCATATGGTTGCAGACAGTAGGGCCAAGATAAGTAAGTTTGTTTTTGGAGTGAACGACAGTGTGGTCAACAAGTGTAGGTCTGCGATATTGAATAGTGACATGAATTTAGCCAGGCTTATGACTTATGCTCAGCAGATAGAAGATCAAAAGATTAAGATGAAGGAGAAGCAGAATAAGAGAGCAAAGACAGGTAGTTTCAACTTTGCTAAACCTAAATCAGAAGGAGGAAACCATTCTCAGTTTCATCCTAAGTCATCAGTTTTAGTTCCTTCTTCTCCTAGTGCTCTAGCTCATAAGTTCAGGGATAGAAATAGAGATAGGGTACCAGGCTCTAAGTCTTAGGGCAATGTCAGTAATACCCAAACAAATCCCCTTTGCTAGACTTATGGTAAAAACCACAAGGGTGCCTGCAGAGTTGGTAGCGCTGTCTATTTCAGATGTGGAAAGCATGGCCACAGAGTCAGAGACTGGCCCCAGTCAAGTTATCAGAGTCATCTCCGCTCTTTAGCTTAGTCCGATCGCCTAAATCAGCAGGGTGCCATTTCCAATGCTACTAGTAGGAAATGCTCAAATAGAATCTATGATCTCCAGTCCCAACAAGATCATGAAAATTCTCCTGATGTAGTTACTGATACATTATAGATCTTCCATGTACATGTTTATGCTTTGCTAGATCCAGGAGCTTCTTTGTCTTTTATTATTCCCTATTTAACAGTTGATTTTAGAGCCAGTCCTGAAATTCTAGTAGAGCCCTTTTTAGTCTCTACCCCAGTGGGTAAAGCTATCATAGCCTAGTAGGTATACAGGAACTACCTGATTATGATATTTCAGAAAGTCACTTCAGCAGACTTAGTCAAATTAAGGATGATGGATTTTAATGTCATTCTCGGCATGGATTGGCTTCATTTCTACTATGCCACAGTCGAATGCAGTCACAAAATAGTCCAGTTCCAGTTTCCAAATGATCCCATCCTAGAGTGGAAGGGTAGTGTATCTGCTTTTAGAAGTTAGCTTATTTCCTACCTTCAGGTATGGAAAATAATATCTAAAGGATGTGTCTATCATCTTGTTTGAGTTAAGAACACTAGTTCTAAAACTCCTAGTCTTGATTCAATCCCAGTCGTGAATGAATATTCAGATATTTTTCCCGAAGATCTTCCAGGGATTCCTCCCAAAAAAGAAATAGACTTCGGCATCAATCTTCTTTCAGATACTCAACCTATATTTATTCTGCCATATAGAATAGCACTAGCAAAACTTAGAGAATTTAAAGGGCAGTTAAAGAATCTCTTAGATAAGGGGTTCATTAGACCAAGTGTTTCCCCGTGGGGTACACCAGTCTTATTTGTGCAAAAGAAAGACGATTCTCTCAGAATATGCGTAGACTACCATCAACTCAATAAAGTCACGATCAAGAACAAGTATCCACTTCCCAAAATCAATGACTTTTTTAACCAACTTTAGGGTGCCAACTATTTCTCTAAGATAGACCTCAGATCAGGTTATTATCAGCTCAAAGTTAGAGAATATGACATTCTGAAAACAGTTTCCGAACTCGGTATGGTCATTTTAAGTTCCTAGTGTCCTTTGGTCTCACCAATACCCCAGCAGCTTTTATGGACTTGATGAACCATGTGTTCAAGTAGTACTTGGACATGTTCGTCATAGTCTCTGTAGATGATATTCTGGTCTATTCCCACAGTGAGCGTGATCATATAGACCATCTCAGATTCGTACTTCAGACTCTTAGAAATCATAAGTTGTTAGCCAAATTCAATAAGTACAAATTTTGGCTAAGGTCAGTAGCATTCCTTGGTCAAATCATTTCTGGTGATGGCATTAGAGTAGATACTCAAAAGACTAAAGCTGTAAGAAACTAGCCCAGACCTGTCTCTCCATCAGATATTAGGAGTTTCTTGGGTTTGGCTGGCTATTATAGATGATTTGTTAAAGGATTTTTTTCCATTGAATCCCCTATGTTCAGATTAACTCAGAAGAAAGTCAAGTTTCAGTGGTCAGATCCTTATGAGAAGAGTTTTCAGGAGTTGAAAACTCGACTCACCTCAGTCCCAGTCTTAGCTTTTCCAGATGGTCCAGATGGGTTTGTACTGTATTGTGATGCATCCAGAGTAGGTTTGGGTTGTGTCCTTATGTAGCATGGTAAGGTCATAGCCTATTCCTCCAGACAGCTTAAACCCCATAAGAAGAATTATCCTACTCATGATCTTGAGTTAGCAGCCATAGTTTTTGCCTTAAAGATTTGAAGGCATTATCTATACGGAGTTCATGTAGATGTGTTCACATATCATAAGAGCCTTCAGTATGTATTTTCTTAGAAAGATCTCAATCTTCCGTAGAGAAAGTGGTTAGAGCTCTTAAAAGATTGTGACATAAGTGTCCTTTATCATCCCGAAAAGGCCAATATAGTTGCCGACGCTCTCAGTAGATTGTCTATGGGTAGTATTTCTCATGTTGAGGATAGTAAGAAGAAGTTAGCTCCAGAAGTTCATCAGCTTACCAGACTAGGCATTCGCTTAGTCGATACAGGGGAGGGTGACATATGAGTTCAGAGTAGTTCAGAATCATCTATAATTTCTAAGGTGAAAAAAAAGAAAGATAGAGATCCCAGTCTAGTCAAGTTGAAAGAGTCAGTCAAGAATCAAAAAGTAGAGGTTTTCTCCTAAGGGGGAGATGGTGTATTGCATTATTAGGGTCATCTCTATTTTACAGATGTAGATGACTTAAGGCAGAGAATTCTTGCAGAAATACATGGTGAGCGCTACTCTATTCATCCAGGGGCCACAAAGATGTACCGTGACTTGCGGGAGATCTATTGGTGAAGTGGTATGAAGAGAGATATTACAAAGTTTTGTGGCTAAGTTCTCTACATGTTAGCAGGTTAATATAGAGCATCAGATGCCTAGTGGGTCTATGTAGGAGTTTAATATTCCTACTTGGAAGTGGGAAGAAGTGAACATGGACTTCGTGATGGGTTTTCCTTGTACTCATTATCAGTACGATTCAGTTTGGGTCATTGTAGACAGAATGACCAAATTAGCTTATTTCCTTCCAGTTCATACCTCTTATTCAGCCGAGGATTATACCAAACTCTACATCAAAGAGTTAGTCAGATTGCACAGTGTTCCGTTATCCATTATCTTAGACAGAGGTACCCACTTTACCTCTCATTTTTGGAAAGCATTCTAAAAGGGTCATGGTACCCAAATTTATCTCAGTACAGCCTTTCATCCTCAGATAGATAGTCAAGTAGAATAGACCATTCAGACCCTAGAAGATATGATAAAGGTGTGTCTAATTGATTTCAAGGGTAGTTTGGATGAACACTTGCCTTCAATTGAGTTTACATACAACAATAGCTATCATTCCAGTATTCGGATGGGTCCATTCAAAGCTTTCTATGGTAAGAGGTGCAGATCTCTAATCGGTTGGTTTGAATTTAGTGAGGCCTCAGTTATAGGGCCTAACTTCATATTTGATACCTTAAAGAAAGTCCAGTTAATCAGAGAAAGACTCCAGGCTGCTCAGAGCCAACAGAAGTCTTATGCAGATGTGCGTAGAAAGGATCTCGAGTTTGAGATTAGAGACTATGTCTATTAAAAGATCTCTCTCATGAAGGGAATGAAGAGGATTGGCAAGAAGGGAAAGCTCAGTCCCTGATATGTTGATCCCTTCAAAATTCTCAGTCGCTTAGCTTATAAGCTCGAATTGCCTTCATATCTAGCCTCAGTTCATCCAGTCCTCCATGTCTCTTTGCTTAAGAAGTGCATAGGTGACCCAGTGGTTGTAGTCCCTATTCAGAGTATAGATATTTAGAACAACCTCTCTTATGAAGGGATTCCTATCGAAATTCTAGACTATCAGACTCGTAGACTGAGGAACAAAGAAGTCCCTCTAGTCAAAGTTCTTTGATGGAATCAGTCCATTAAGGGAGCTACTTAGGAAACAGAAGCATACATGTGTACCAAGTATCCTCACTTCTTCTCTTCTAACTCAGATCTAGCTCAAGGTAACAGTTCTTCTTAAGCTTTTTGGTTTTCATGTCTAGATTTTAGTTACAACTTGATATCAGCCTCATGCTCAGGATTTCATTTTTAAAATTGGTACTAAGTACTATTGGATATTCATCCATATGTTCATACATCAGATTAGTCATGTGTTCATGCATCAGACATGCATTCTTCTTGTGAGAAACTCAGTTATCAGAAATCTCAGTGATGTGTTCATGAGTCAGTTAAGTCATGAAATCATGCATCAGATATGCATGCTTAGTATAAATCTCAGACATGTCAGTCAGGCTTCAATTGTTCATGTTCAGTATGTACTTCAGCATATTGTTTCTCCCCTATCAGCCAGTCTCATTCAAGGATAACTGTTTCTAAGGGGGAGATATTGTAATACCCTAAAGTTTCCTAACTATTTTCATCCTAAGAATGTCAAATTTTCACTTTTGGTTATGTGGAAAATTCAATAACCTTTCCATTGATATAAGATTTGCCTAAATTTGATAAGTGGGTAAGAAGTTATGACTATTTAAAATTTTCATCGTAAAAAATGCCATATTAGTCAGTGGCGCGCCGTACCATAGGAGAAAATGGTAATTTTCAAATTCCAGTAGGACTCCGTGATAGTGGCGCATCGCGCCAAACTTCCAGGTCACAAATGAAGTGGCAACACGATGGCTCAACATCTCTCCATCCCTCAATTTCCCAGTTGTCAAATTCTAGTGACATGACGCGATAGCACCGCATCGCGCCAGGGGTCCAATTCGGGAATATTTCACTGAATTTAAAAGACGTGTCTAGAGTTAAAAAGGTTAATTTCCTACCCCTATTTAAACCCAATACAACGTGATTTAGCCATTCTTCACCCAAAATAAACTAGTTTCTCTCAATTTTCTCTTAAGAATAAGCCAGGGTTGCAATTAGGGATTCAATTTCAAGAAAATCTCTCAACCAATATTCGTTAAATCAAGAACCAAGGTATGTGTTGTGTTGATTTATGTATTCCTTTCATCCATAAAGCTCAAGAACCTTATTTTAAATTTTGAATCATAATTATTATGTTGTGGGTTGCTCAAGTTAGGTGATGGTTGTTGTTTGATTCCCATGTTGGGATTCTTATGTGAAATTATGAAAACTACGTTAGCATATAAATTGAAATCCATGAATTTGGTGGTTTATGATTTGTGAAATTTGATGATTTCACCTATGCCTTAAGTTTTGCATGTAAGGTGTTTGATAAAATGCCTAGGAGGGTAGAGATTATGCACTATAGCTAAATTGTGATCCAAAATGACTTCCATGCTATTCTTATGTATTGAAATTGTTGTTGGATTGCTCATGAGTTAGCCTTATGAAATTATGCTATGTATGCATGCTATCTTATTCACGTATCAAGCTATGATAATCAAATGCCTATGAAATGTCTTTAATTATTGTATTATGTATTGTTGATGTTAGTCATGTATTCAAGAATGTAATGCCTTGTCAGTTTCCTTCCATCGAGTCCTGGTGGTACTTGTACCCAAAAAATATAGTCGTGTGCTTAAAATCAGTTTCATGTTTCAAGATACTATCAGTCAAGTCAGGTTCAGTAGAATTCAATCAGTCTCATGACTTAGGAAAATCTCAGTAATCTTAGTAATCTCAGTCAGTTATCAGATCTCAGTAATATTCCGCCAGACAACGAAATTCAGCTAATTCAGTTAATTCTGTTAATTTAGTTTAGTTCAGTAATCCATATTTAGTGTCTATTCAGATGGGAGTAGGAATTAGCACCGAGTGAACCCAGGGATGGGAACACACACTGTCAGATGATGGTGTGATTCTTAGAAGTCTTCCTTACATTCCAGAAATATGTATCCAACATAGGTTGAGACATCAATATTGTCAGATGAGGGTTGATGAGGTGGATAAACACTGTCGGATGAGGGTCCTACCCTTCTCTTTTATGGGACACTATCAGTTGAGGGTCACTCACAGCTTGTCCTTACCAGTGGCGCGGTATTGACACCCTTCCAATTGAGATTACAGATTGGATTCCAACTTAGCCATAATAGTGTATTAGGGACATGGCGGTTAGATAACATCTTTCTACAGATTCAGTTATAGAATTCAGGACTGTCAGATACAATCATTCAATCACAGTAATAGAACTCAGATAGTTTTACAAAATTCAGGACTATCAGATACAGTCAACTAAGAACAGTTTAGAACTCAGCTAGTTTCATAAGATTCAGAACTGCTAGATACAGTCACTCATGTGATTAGTTATATCAGTCATCAGAACTCAGTTATCTGTCATGATTATTTATCAGTAATTTCATGTTATCACGATCCCAGATATAGTTATTATGTATTCATGCATATATTCTCACGTTCATCTTAGTTAGTTAGTCAGTATTGTTCATGCATATGAGCCCCATACATTTATCCTACCTTACATGCATACCAGTACATTCAAAGTACTGACGCATTTATGCTATCGTGTCTTATACCATAGGTTCAGAAGCACGAGCTTCAGAGTATCAGTAGATTACAAATATTAGTAGTCAGTCAATGGTTAGTCCTCATCCTCCGAGGATGATATGATGTGTTATTTCATTATCTCAATACTTAGTCATTTCAGTAGTCGGAGTTAGTTGGGGACATGTCCCATCAACTCCTTATTCAGACAGTTCAGTTAGTTAGTGGCTTTCCAGACTATCATGTTCAGACTATCATGTTTAGACAGTTTTGTTTTGGGTATTTATACGCCATCCCAGATGTTATCTTCAGATGAGACATACTCCTTATGGACAACCTGCTATGAGCACCAATAATATTATCTTTACCTGGGTGGTAATGCAAGCTTATGCCATCATCTTTCAATAGATCAAGCCACCTTGTTTTCCTGAGATTCAAATCTTTCTGTATAAAAATATGCTACAAATTTGTGTGATAAAAAAATGTCCCCAACACTCCATATAAATAATGACGCTAAATTTTGAGTATGAAAACCACTGCTGCCACTTTAAGATTGTTTCTTTGGTAGTTTTTTTCAAGGTCCTAAAGTTGTCTAAGAGAATACTCCACAACCTTGCTATGTTGTATAAAAACACATCCCATTCCTACCTGAGAGACATCATAATATACCACAAACCCCTCAGTACCCTTGGATATGGTCACAATAGGAGCAGAAGTCAACCAATCATTTAACTTCTACAAATTGCCCTTGCAAGCATTAAACCACTAGATTTTCATCTTTATTTTGATTTAACTTTGTTAGTAAGGAAACTATGGTAGAGAAACTTTCCACATAACTCATATAATAGCCCAACAAAACCATGAAAATCCTAATATAAGTTGGATTTATGTGTCTAGGCCATTTTTTCACAGCCTCAATCTTCTGGTGATCTACCTTAATTCTCTCACTAGAAATAATGTGATTGAGAAAAGACATAGAACTAAGTCAAAATTCACACTTGGAGGATTTTACATATAATTCTTAATCCTTGAGAGTCTGAAGTATGGTTTAGAGGTGTTAGGCATGCTCCTTCTCACTTTGAGAGTACACCAGGATGTCATTAATAAAATCTATGATAGACACTATCCTAAAACTATTTGAAAACCCTATTCCTAAGATCCATGAAGGTTGCAGGTTCATTAGTTAAACCAAAGGACATAATCAGAAATTCAAAATGGCTATATCGAGTTTAAAAAGCAGTCTTGGAAATATTAGCTTCCCTAAATTTCAACAGATGGTAACCCGAACATAGATCTATTTTTGAGAAACACTTCGAATCCTAGAGCAGTTCAAAAAGATCATCAATCCTAGGAAGAAGTACTTATTTTACACTGTGACCTTTTTCAATGACGATAATCTATGCACATATGAAGAGACCATTTCTTTTTGCGACAAAAATTATGGGAGCACCCTAAGAGGAGACATTAGGATGGATAAAAACTTTATCAGAGAGGTCTTTGAACTTCTCTTTTATCTCTTTTAACTCTACAGGAGCCATCCTATATGGTGGAATAAAAATTGTTTGAGTATCGGGTAGTAGATTAATCCAAAGTAGATTAATCCCAATGTCTATCTCCCTTTTAGGAGAAATTTTTGGAAGTTATTTGGGAAAGAAACTACTAAATTCATTAACTATACGAAAAGACTGGAGTGGGGATTTTCAACACTAGAATCCTTGACCTAAACTAAATGGAAAAAATAGCCTTGAGATAGCATTTTTCAGGCCCTGAGATAAGAGATAAATCTTTTATTTGGTACTATGGGTCTACTCTCCCATCCTATGATCGATTCGTTAGGAAAATAGAAGGTGACTTTTTTGGTTCAATAGTCCATAGAAGAATTACAAGAAAGAATAAATCCAACCCCAGAATAACATCAAAATTGGCCATATCAAATTCTACCTAATCTACCACAGTATCTCGATGAGGGATAGTGACAAAAAAATTATATACTCTTCTAGAAATAATAGACTAACTAATAGGGTTATAAATGGAAAAGGATTCATGACTATTCTTAGGGTCAAAACAAAATTTACAGCCATAGAAGGGGACACATAAGATAGAGTGGAATTGGGATAAAGTAGCATATAAAATTCATGGGATAAATTTGTAACATACCCATGATAACATTTGGTGAGGACTAAGACTCCAGGAAAGTAAATAGAGCATACCAACAATTATGACCCCTATCAATCCCTTAAGTAGTGCCCTTTGCAGCTGGGGCTAAAGAAGCAGTAGTTGAGGCTTTAATTCCCCCAAACTGCACCCTTTATCGAGGGGATTTCCAAAAAAAATGACTAGGATGTCCACACAGATAACATACACAATTGCCTATACAACAAATTCCATGGTGAAAAAATCAACAAGTGCAACATAGAGGATAGGCTAGAGCTGATTAAGATACATTAGTTTAAGACTGAGTACCTTTCATTCTGGGACCATTGATAGCAGATGAATGAGAATTTCTCCAATATTTATTTTTGAATAACTATTTTCCACTCTTACCATTAACTAGTGACCCACTTCAAGATCCATGAGCTTATCCCTCTTACTCTGACATTCCTCAGCTACAGGTTTCTTCTTTTCTCATCTTCTACCTGCTGAGCATATACCACTAACATGGATATGTCCATGTCACTATTCAACCTTGCCCTTTTACACTCTAGATTCATATTATCCAACACACATGATATAAATTTCCCCATTTTAGCTCTCATATTAGATACCAAATCTAGGTCATAACGAGATTACTAGTAAATTTAAGAGCATACTTCTTAACACTTATATCTCCCTTCTTTAAATTGACAAATTCTTCAACATTAACTTTTCTCAAATCTCAAGGAAAGAAATGATCAATAAAGGATATAGAAAAATCCTCCCAAACTACAGTTTCAACATCTTCACCTTTAATCTCTTTCAACTCATCATACAATTAATAAGTCACCCCGTTCAGCTGATAAGCCGCCATGTTAACTTGCTTATGTCACTGACATGAATAACTCTAAAAATTATTTCTATCTTATCTATAAAATGTTTAGAATCTTTATCAACTTTGGATCCCATAAACATTGGTAGCTTCAGATGCGTGAACTGGCTAACCCTAGTAATGTCTACAGAAGCAAAAGTAGACTCAGTGTTACCTGACTGGCAGGACTGTGATGACACAATATAAGAAAGCCTATGAATGGTCTGTCTGAACTCAGCATTTGTAAATTCTCCCTATGGAATTGAGTATCAGTGGTATTGGATTTGGGAGCCCATGAAGGACTAGTCAAGGCTGGTAGGACCCAGTAGGAGTAATTGGACCAGAAGTATAGACTCTATTATAGGTCTGCATCCCATGAGTAGGTCGTACCTCTTAAACATTTATCTTGATGGGGATGGAGGTTGTAGTTGAAGTCCAATGGTTGGCAGTCACCTTTATGGAGGCATGATCTGTAATGTAGAAAAATTAAGAGTTCAAAGAATTTCTTAAGACTAGACTTTCTAGCAAAAACTAGCACATGAAGAAAATAAATCATTCCTAAATATCTCATAGCCTCTACTTTATTAGTGTAGCACACTACACATCGATTTCAAGGTCTTTACTCATCATGACATTTTAAACACTATAGGACACTAGAACCATTACCTCATACCAAATTTTTCATGACCCAGGACTAGGTCCCAGAAGTAATGGGTGTCCCAGACTAGCGAAGTCCTGAGAAGACCCCTTAGCATAATATCATAAGCATACTCATTATTAAAGTGCGGAAATAGACCCAATTATAGAATTTCAAATAAAAAAACTAACTCTAAACTATGACTTATGATGTTTACTTGCATTAATGTACAAAGCCTCTAACATCATAATGAAAATTCTAGGAAGAATCATGGCCTCGATGGTAAAAATAAAATAGTCATGTTTTAAATGAGATAAACCATGTGCCTTTTGAAAGATGGAAGGCTCACCACTTGCGACTTGTTGTCCTAAGAAAGTTCTAATGTTGTACAAAACCACAAAAAAATACCTCCGAGCCTACATCATAAAAAGATGTATCATCTAGGGATGATCAATACGATGAGTACTGGCATGCGACCCAACAGAAGGGACAAAGCCATTTATAGAAAAAGTCATTAAAATTGTAAAACAAATCATAATAAAAAAATAAGGGATGATTATTTAAAATCTTAACATAACCATTGAAAAAGCTTTAAATTTTGATTATGTAGTTATCACCAATGTTAGGTAATCCATAGGCTATATGGGTCTGGTATTCACTACGCAGTGGGGCCCTCAATACATGTTTGTTTCATAAATTTAGATTAAAAAATTTGGCCATCATCATATTCTCATTGAGGAAAAACATCATAATGTTGTTCCATTAAGGAGCAAATCACCCCTATATCAGCAAAATGTAGGTTTTAGAATTTTGAGTCACAGGAACTTATGATTTCTTGGTGAAATACATAATTCTCTTTAAGACTTATTAGCACATTGCTCATAAAAATTATCCAAAGAGTCTTTTATAAAGGCTTTAACAATTTGATATTGTCATATCAAGACTTGCAAGTCATACATATCATGCCATAGTAGTTTGATATAACCATATCTCATTAGACCCATCATTTCAAAGATTTGAACACATTTAACATACCCAATAAAGGTTAATACTACACATTTAAATAACAACACTTTTGAAAGCATAGGATATAGATATTTCTACTTTCACAAAAAAATTAAGATTTGGGTAACAAAGTAATTTACAAGAGAAATATAAGTTTTTGAATTTAATAGCCTCAATAAGATTTCATATTCATTAAGTTTCATATTTTGAAAAATATTCCAAAATTCTCAAGTTCGATTAACTATTCAAGCTTTAGGTCGTTGAAAAAGGTTCACAACTTTAAATAATTCCCCTTTCTAAGATCATTCAAAAAACCCACATTTAAATCTCCCATAAAAACCACTAAGTAATAAGGGAAAATTCCCCAAAATATGTTCAGTTGAAAGAGGGTTGTTCAACATACCATTGACGGAAAGAGTTTTGAGAAAACTTGAGATTTGAGCTTTGAATCTTGAATCCTAGTTGTCTTTGCTTCTATGAATTTTGGGAAAGATTTAAATATGTTTTTGACTGATGAAATTCATACTAGGGATTTGATATCATTTAGTATAGGTGGGGGATGGTTTTTAACCAAAGTAAGGACCATAATGCCCTTATAAATATGTAAATAGAATGAAATCCTGTTAAAAAAAAAGAAGGATTATGTGGTACACACCTCATAGTGCCTTTCTCACCAGTGCTATAGATGGAGGTACACTAGTAGGTTTCCCCACTTGGCTGTTGTTACATCCTTTGTTTTTGGACTTAGAAATTTTCCTGAAATCCATTCTTCGAACCCAATACGACTCATGGGTATGAGCTGTATGTTGGGGTATAAGTGGTATGGTCTTGTCGTATGCTGACCAGTGTTAGTTAGTGGGATATTTTGGTCATTGGAATAGGTATGAAATAGGAAAACGAGTCTTAGGGGATTGGTATGTCATATCAGGGACTCGTATGGTGGGAAATGGTTGATCCTTCTGGTATTACATTTTGCTAGGGGTACGGGTCATGGGTATGGATCGTATGCTGTGGTGAAAACTTGGTTGAATGAGTCATATACTGGATAGTTCCTGATCCAAGGTTAAGGCTTGGATAAAAGTTGTGGAAACCAATCGTATTAGAGGGTATGACTAGTATAGGTCAATCGTATCCCTGTGATGGGATTTTAAAGGACTTCAGTGAGGGTATTCTGGATATTTTCCTACACACTCTAATTAGGAACCATAACTTCTAAAATACTTAGGAGGTTATTTACCCTCTTTTTTTAATTATTAACACTTAAAAACTATTTCAAGATATCCCATAATTCTCTCAAGAGCTTTTGGGGCAAGAGTGCTAGTGTTTTAACAAAAGGATCGCTTTAGGGCTTGTGTTGGTGATTTTCTTCCACTATTTTCTTTGGTAGAAGGCATAATTCTCTTCCCTCATTGTAATTTCAACTAAAGGCATGGTTTATATGATTGATTTCATGGTTTTACTATTAAATGATTATGGTTTTCAACAATTATTTGGGGGTTTTGATATTAAATGCTTTGTTATGGTTACTTATGATTTTAATTATGCTCTTTTATTCATTAATGGTAGTTTTGGAAAGTTGGATTGTATGGTAATGGTTTAATAGTCTTTGGAATAGGTTTTGGTTATATTATACCCCCAAGTGTTTGTTAAAATGCTTATAAAAGTATATTCATTACATTGACTTTTTTTAAAGAAACTCTTGCTTCTTTTTATCTTACATAATGAAGCTTTGAATGGTTTAATTGGTTTAAAAATACTAAAGGCTAAAAGGTTATGCTTATGGGTAACACGAAAGTCTCCCAAGTGGTTTAATATGGTGTATGGAAGGGCACTTGAAAGTCTCCTTAACCACAAAGGTTTGGCCATAGGTATTGCTTGCAAGTAATGGGGTGGTATGATGATACCACTAATATTGTCCTTGGTTAATAAAAAGATTAATAGATTGGTTTGTTATTTGGAAATGATTTTAATTAGGCATTAATGGGAGGTGTGTAGCAAAGTCGTGGAAGGTGGTGGTCCTGGGGGAATCAAAATTGGAAACTCATATTTTTTGATATGAGGATTGGTCTTAGTGGACCATGTGCATGTGTCATACTATTGGGGGATGTACTAGTCATCCCATGGATACTTTCTTGATCTTGTGGCTACACGCACTGGGCTCTTTTGGTAGGGGGAGCTGAACTCATATCTTCTGTGGGTAATTTAGGATGGCTAAGCTACACAACCCAGGTAAAGGTTTTAAAGGCATGCTAAACCCATTCCCTTTTTTTGGTATGGTTATATATATATATATGTATGGTTATGTGCATTAGATGGTTTTACTTGGTTTTATAACAGGGATTATTTTATTCATATCCTAAGATTCTTGCTAGAGTTCATTCGCTAACCCATCTAATGGTGGCTGTATACCCATGTTATGCAGGAACTGGCTATTTAACTCCCCCTACATAGTGATTGACTTGGGGAGAGCATTCGGACTAAAGTGGTGAGCTTCTATCATTTTGAAATTCTCTACATGATATTATGGACATCTTTGGACATTTTTATTTTATTTTGTATATTAGTTTTCGCCATGGTTATGGGCATATCCCAATAGGATATTTTTACTCTTTTGGATAGAGGCTTTGTGGTGCTTCTGGGGGTGGTTATGGGCGGGATCATTATTGGTGTTTTCCTTGGCATTGGTATTGGTGTTGGGGCTTACACCATCAGACTATATTATTGGCTGTTCCATCGTATTACATTTTAGGATTGATTATCATATTTTTCTTTGGTATTCTCTTTAGTTATGGCCAGGTTTACTACCTTTGGTTTGGTTTGGTATGGTTGGATAGTTGGGTTGGTACAGTTAGACTCGGTTGGGTCAGCCATGGTCGTGACCCTATCCCAGAGTCTTCATGAGAGCATTTATACGTTCTTATTATATGATCAAAATTCATCCCATCTAAGGCTGCATAAGGTAGTTAGGTTGGGTAAAGAGGGTGGTCCTTTATATTGGTTGGACTTGGGATGCCCATTATGTCTAGGTTATGGTTCGGGTTGTGAAAAGTTGGTATCAGATCTTTAGGTTCATGGTCAACTGGGAAGTCCATAAAGCCATGTCGAGTAGAGTCTGTTTCAGGGGTGTGTAGCACGCCACACTTATAACAGGGAGGCTATAAGACATTTAGGAATGTTTCACTTTCTTAATATTCTATATTCAAGCTTGAGTTCTCAATCCTGAAATCTTCTCTAATCCTTGTTTATTCATTTTTCAAATCATGCCTCCTAGATTTGGAACATAGGGAAATTCTTCTATCCCATTCGGAGATAATGCTGAAGGGGTATGTCTTATGTCTAGAGTATATCTTTGATCTCATTGTCCTATTACTGATAGTGCTGGAGTTCCTCCTATTTTGGCTGGTTTTCCTCAGGTCCCTCAGGGTAACATGACAAACACAAAATTTTATCTATGTATTCATATTATTGCTCAGTTGGTTGTAGCTCAAGATGAGTAGGATGTATCCAATGGTTTGTCTTCTAAGGCCACAAGGGTTGGTTAATTTATAAACATGGGTCCTCTAACTTTTATTGGAGTGAAGATAGAGGAGGATCCACAGGGATTCTTGGATAAGATAAAAAAATCTTATGGGTGATGTAGGTTAATAATGTAGAGGGGGTTAACAATTCAGCTTATCAGTTCAAGGATGTTGTGTACCAGTGGTAGAGTGGGACAGAGATAGAGGTGATATAGAAGAGTAATGGTTATGAAAAGATTTTTCTAATACCTTTCTGGATTGGTTCTTTTCTCAAGAGTTTAGAAAAGATAATATGGAGGAGTTTATAAACCTTAGGCAGGGGAGGATATTGGTAAAGGAATATTCTTTAAAGTTCCATCAGCTATCAAGGTATGCTCCTAACTTAGTGGCTGATATGAGGTTGATAATGAGGAAGTTCACTTCCAGGTTATATAGAGATTTGATTCTAGAGAGCAAGACTGCCTTGCCGATTAGAGATATGGACATCTCTAGGTTGACTATTCATATGCTGCAGGTTGAGGATGAGAAAAAAAGGCAGGCGGAGTTTGGGGATAGGTAGGGAAAGAGGAGTAGGTTTTCTGATTAGGGAGGTGCTCAGTCCCAGGGTGGTAAAAATGGAGGCAAGTGGAAGAAAAAAAAGTGAGGGAGTTTTGGGTCCTTTTATGCTAGTGTTCCTTACTAGTTGGGAAACAAGCGTCATTAAGGTGGTGATAATTCTTGAGAAAAGGTTGCCCAATCTCAGGTGAGCAATGATCAGTCAATTTCTTTGTGTCCTCCTTATTGATTTTGTGGTTGTCCTCATCGAGGTTATTGTAAAGAACGAAGGGAAAAATGCTTCAAGTATAGCCAGGCAGGCCATCGGCTTAGGGATTGTCTAGTCAATAAGGTTTCTATAGGTGCAAATAAGGTTCCTATAGCTTTATCTTTTGCTTCTGCACCTGGTGGTATGGCATTTGCTTCTGTTAGTATTGGTCGGAACAGGTTGTATGCTTTGGCATCTTGACAAGAATTTGAGGAATCACCTAATGTCATTACTGGTACATTACAACTCTTTTATCATGATGTATATTTTTTTCTTGATTCGGGGTTCACTCTTTATTAGGTGACTCCTTATATAGTTGTATCTTTTGGTTTTGATCTCGAATTAATGTTGGATCTTTTTTCTGTTTTTACCCCAATAGGAGACTCAAGTATTGCTAAGAGGGTCTATAGGGGGTATGTGGTCTCTACTGGTGACAAACAGACCCTGGTGCATCTATTTTAATTGGGAATGGTGGATTTTGATATCATCTTATGTATGGATTGGTTACACTCCTATTATGCGTCATTAGATTTTCAAACCCGGAAGGTTATCTTTAAGTTTTCTGGTGAACCAGTTATAGAATGGGAAGGTAGTTCTTTGGCTCCTAAGGGGAGGTTTATTTCTTATCTTAGAGCTCAGAGGTTAATCTCCAGGTGATGTCTTTATCACTTTGTTTGAGTTAAAGATTCTAAGTCGAAAGGTCCTTTTTTGCCTTTGGTCCTTGTGATTAATGAGTTTCTAAAGGTCTTTTTGAATGATCTCCCTGTTGTTCCTCTTGATAGGGAAATAGATTTGTCCATTGATTTGCTTTCAGACACTCGTCCAATATCTATTCCTCCATATAGAATGGCTCCAGCTGAGTTGAGGGAACACAAGGAGCAACTTAAGGATTTTCTAAATAAGGGGTTTATTCATTCTAGTGTTTCTTCGTGGGGTGCACCAGTGTTGCTGGTGTACAATAAGGATGGTTCCCTTTGGATGTGTATTGACTATAGGAAATTGAACCAGGTAATTATCAAGAATAAGTATCCTCTCTTGAGGATAGATGATCTGTTTGACTAGTCATAGAGTGCCAAGTTCTTTTCCAAAATAGATCTTCGATCGAGGTACCATCAGCTTAAGATTAGGGAGGTGGATATCCCTTAGAAGGCTTTTTATACTCAGTATGGGAATTTTGAGTTCTTGGTGATGTCATTTGGATTGACTAATGCTTCAATAACATTTATGGATCTGATAAACAAAGTTTTTAGGTAGTTTTTGGATCTCTTAGTTATTGTATTTATTGATGACATTCTGGTTTATTTAAAGAGTAAGGTGGATTATTCTAATCACTTCATGTGGTGTTACAGACCTTGAAGGAACAAAGGTTGTACGCCAAGTTATCTAAGAGTGAGTTTTGGTTAAATGTCATGACTTTCTTGGGTTATATTACTTCTAGTGAGGGGATAATAGTTGATCCTCAAAAGGTTGCTATTTTGAAGAGGTTGCCTTAACCTATAACTCCATCCAACATACAAATCTTCTTGGTTTTGGATGGTTATTACAGGTGGTTTATGGAAAACTTCTCATCGATATCGATTCCTCTAACTAAGTTGACTCAGAAGAAGGTTAAGTTTTCTTGATCAGATGCTTGTGAAGGGAGTTTTGAGAAGTTGAAGGATAAGCTAACTTTGTCGGAAGGTAATGATGTGTTTTTCGTTTATTGTGATGCATTTTGGGTAGGGATTGGTTATGTGTTAATGCAACGTGGGAAGGTGATTGCCTATGCTTCCAGGCAGTTGAAAGTACATGAGAGGAATTATCCTACTCATGATTTGGAGCTGTTGGTAGTTGTGTTTGCTTTGAAAATATGGTGGCATTATATGTATGGTGTTCACGTGGATATCTTTTCAAATCATAAGTCTTCAGTACATGATCATGCAAAAGAAGCTTAATCTCAAGCAAAAGAGATGTCTTGAGCTTCTTAAGGACTATGATATGAGTCTTCACTATCACCTAGGTAAGGATGACGTGGTTGTTGATGCTCTTAGCAGGTTGTCTATTGGAAGTTTGGCTCATATGGAGAAAGGAAAATAGAATTGGTAAAGGATATTTGCGGTTTTCCCAATCTTGGGGTTTGTTTCTCAGACTCTAAGGATGGCGGTGTGATGGTGCAAGAAGTGGTTTGATCGTGTCTTGGTATAGAAATTAAAGAGAAGCTAGTGTTGGATCCAGTCTTGATAAAAATCAAGAGTGATGTTGGCAGGAAAAAGATAGTGGTGATGGTACTTTGTGGTACCTAGGGAGGTTGTGTGTTCCTGATATCGACGGTTTGCGGCAAAGGATTTTGGCTAAGGTGCATGAGTTATGCTATGTTGTTCATCATGGCTCAACAAAGATATATCATGATCTCAAGGAGATCTATTAGTGAAATGGTATGAAGAGGGATATGGTTGATTTTGTGGCCAAGTGCATGGTGTGTCTACAGGTTAAGGTAGAGCACATGAGGCCTAGTGGATTACATCCAGAAATTGAGTTACTCGAACGAAAGTGGGAGGTAATCAATAAGGATTTTGTTACCAATCTTCCCCGGTTTCAGAACTAATTTGCTTCGATTTGGGTCATCATGGATAGGAATACAAAGTCTGCTCACTTTCTGCTAGTGAGAACGACCTTTACGATGGAGGATTATATGAAGTTATATCTTCGAGAGATCGTGAAGCTGCATAGAGTACCTTTCTTAATTATTTCTGATCATGGTATGCAGTTTACATCTTATTTTTTGCTGTCTTTCCAGAGAGGGTTGGGGACTAAGTTTAGTCTGAGTACCACTTTTTATCCATAGTCAGATGGGCAAGCGGAGAGAAATATTCTGTCATTGAAGGATATGCTTCGGGCTTGTGTGATTGACTATGGTGGCAATTGGGTTAAGCATCTACCTTTGGTGGAGTTTGCTTAAAATAATAGATATCATTCTAGTATTGGTATATCCCATTTTGAAGAGTTGTATGGTAGGAGGTATAGATCTCCTATTGGTTAGTTTGATCTTGGTGAGGCAAATATGTTTGGTCTGGATCCGGTTTATAAAGCTATAGAGAAGATGAAGGTAATTTGGGATAGGATTAAGGCTGCCCAGAGTCACCAAAATTCCTATGAGAATATTAGGCATAGAAACTTGGAGTTTGAGGTTAGGGACAAGGTATTCCTAGTGGTATCTCCCATGAAAAGAGTAGTGTGGTTCGGCAAGAAGGGGAAGCTCAGCCCTCGGTTTATTGGTCCTTATGTGATTTTGCAAAGAGTTGGCAATGTTTCTTACGAATTAGAGTTGCCCTCTAGTTTGGGTTTGGTTCATCCGGTCTTTCATGTTTCCGTGTTTGGAAAGTGCATCGGTGATCTTTCTTCGATTGTTTCTTTGGAGGTATTTGGTATTTCGAATTTTTTGTCTTATGAAGAGGTCCCGATTGAGATATTGGATACGTAGGTTCGTCAGTTGCAGACCAAGGATCTAGCTTTGATTAATGTTCTGTGGCAGAAACATAATGTGGATAAAGCTACTTAGGAAGTGGAGGAGGACATGAAGTCCAAATATCTGCTCTTGAACACATCTTTATTTTCTAATTTTATTAAAGAAAATATTAATATCTTTGACTCTATATGTGGTTGCCCCTACCTTATCCTTCATTCGAGAATGAGTGTTCCTAGTGGGGGAGAATGTTACATCCTCGGTTTTTGGCCTTAGAAATTTTCCTTGAAATCCGTTCTCCAAATGTAATATGACTCATGGGTATGAGCCGTATATTGGGGTACGAGTGGTATGGTCCTGTCGTATAATGACCAGCGTTAGTTTGTGGGATGGTTTTGTTCACTGTAATGGGTATGACTTAGGGGTACGAGTCGTAGGGGCTTGGTACAAGTCGTATCAGGGACTCGTAAAGTAGGCAGTGTTTAATCCTCTTGGTATTTCATTCTGCCAGGGATACGGGTCATGGGTACGGATCATATGTTGTGGTTATGACTTAGTTTAATGAGTCATCTACTTGACAGTGTCTGATCCAAGGTTGAGGCTTGTATACGAGTGGTGGAAACCAATCATATTGAAGGGTATGACTCATATGGGTCAGTCATATTCCTATGATAGGTTTGTAAGGGACTTAAGTGGGGGTATTCTGGACATTTCCTTAATTACCCTAATTAAGACCCATGACTTGTAATACACTTAAGAGGTTATTTACCCTATTATTTTATTCATTAACACTTAGAAACTATTCAAAAACACGCCATAATTCTGTCAAGAGCTACTGGGCAACAGAGCTAGGGTTTCAACAAAAGGATTGCTTTGGGGCTTGTGTTGGTGATGTCCTTCCATTATCTTCTTTAGTATAAGGCATGATTCGCTTCCCTCATTGTAATTTCAACTAAAGGCATGGTTTATATGATTGATTTCATGGTTTTTCTATTTCATGATTATGGTTTTCAACTTTTATTTGGGGGTCTTGATATTAAATGCTTGGTTATGGTTACTTATGGTTTTAATTATGCTCTTTTTATGCATTAAGATGGTTTTGGACAATTGGATTGTCAGATAATGGTTTAATGATCTTTGGAATTGGTTTTGGTTTTATTATTCCCCCAAGTGTTTGATAAAATGCTTATAAAGGTATTTTCATTCCATTGACTTCTTTTAAATAAACTCTTGCTTGTTTTCCGCTTATATAATGAAGCTTTGAATATTTTAAAAAGACTAAAGGCTAAAAGGTTATGCTTGTGGGAAACACAAAAGTCTCCCATGTGGTTTAATATGGTATATGGAAGGGTACTTGAAAGTCCCCTTAACCAAAAAGGTTTGGCTATGGATATTGCTTTCAAGTAATGGAGTGGTATGACGATAACACTAATATTAGCCTTTGTTAATAAAATGTTAAAGGGATTTGTTGGTTGTTTGGAAACGGTTTTAATTGGGTATTAATTGCGGGGTATGTAGCAAAGCAGTGGAAGGTGGCGGTCCCGAGGGGACCAAAACTGGAAACTCGTATTTGTTGATATGAGGATTGGTCTTAGTGGACTGTGTGCGTATGTCATACTATTAGGGGATGTACTAGTCATCCAATGTGATACCTCCCTGGTCGTGCAGCTACACACACTAGTGTCCTTTCAATAGGGAGAGCTGAACCCACATCCTTCGTGGGTAGTTTAGGACGGCTAAGCTACACAACCCAGTTAAAAATTTTAAAGGCATGCTAAACCTAGTCCCCTTTCCCGGCATAGTTATTTATATATGTGTGGTTATGTGCTTTAGATGGTTTTACTTGGTTTTATAATTAGCATTATTTTATACTTATCCTGAGATTCATGCTAGCTGTCATTTGCTAACCCATCTACTGGAGGATATATACCCACACAATGCAGGAATCAGCCGTTTGACTCCTCCTACACAGTGATTGACTTGGGGACAATATTTGGACTATATTGGTGAGATTCGATCCTTTTGGAAGGCTCCACTTCATATTATGTACATCTTTTGATACAAGTACGACCATGATATGTCAGTCGTTACCGAATTCTCAGTCGTTTCAGAAAGGTAACTTACAAGCTTAAGTTACCTTCGAATTTATCTTCAGTTCATCCATTGTTTCTTGTCTCCTTGAAAAAGAAATGCATAGGTGACCCATCAGTTGTAGTCCCTATTGAGGGAATAGATATTCATAATAGCCTATTTTATAGAGAGATCCCAGTCAAAATCCTTGACTATCAGATTCGCAGACTAAGGAACAAAAAAGTTCCTCTAGTCAAAGTTCTTTGGAAGAATCAATTCGTTGAGTGAGCTACTTGGGAAGTAGAAGCAGACATGTGAACCAAGTATCCTCATCTATTCTCCGCAAATCCAGAGTCAGCTCAAGGTAATAGTTTCCCTAAGCTTAATCAATTTCATGTTCAGGTTTCAGTTACAAACTTGGTATCAATTACCATTGCATGTTCAGTTATACGTTCATGAGCTAGTTCAGCAATATCCATGCATCAGATATGCATGTTCAGTATGATAATTCAGAATACCAGTAATATCTATCAAATAGTCATGTTCCAGAAGTTCATGTCCAGTAAGTAAGTCAGTCTCTCAGTATTATCAGTCTCAGTAGTCTCATTCGAGGATGAATGTTCCCAAGGGGGAGATAATGTTACACCCCACAAAATCCTAAGCTTAATTCAGTCCTTTAGGCTTGTCAAGGGATCCCAAACTTAGAATATTTTGCTAAGTACTCAGACTTAGTGTCATTTTAACCTATGAAGGTTGGCAGTCTTATTTCGCATCCTTTACATCCATTAACTATTGATGTTTAGGTTGATTCATGATCAAAAGTGTCCGTAGGTGTTTCCGAACAAGTTTTGGATTTTTTGGATTTTGTCTAAAGCTCCTTTGGAATTCCAAAATAGTGAATCAACACGTCTTGGTACGCCCCATCGACTATCGCATTGATTACTATTTTCCCCAGCTACCAGCGTCCAATTCTAGTGAATCGACGCAAACATGGCACGATGCATTGGCTATCGCATTGATGCAATCAATGCACCGCATCGATCTGTGTGTCGGTAACCCAATTTTCAGTCATTAAAAGACCACATTTTTGGGGGTATTTAGGTCTTTTCCCCTTGACTCTCAGCCTCTAAAACACAAAATTAACCTCCTTATAGAGAAAATATAGTCATTATTTCTCAAATTTGCTCAAGAATAAAACCTTAGAAGATCCAATTTCAAGTCAAGAACTCAAGATTCAACCATAAGATTTCAAAAATTCTTCAACAAAGGTATGTGAAGTGTTCATCCAAGGGTTCCTTCCACCCTTGGAGCCGATGAATCTCTTTTGAACTTCAAGTAATTGATTTTATGATTTCCATGGTTGGAATTAAAGTGTATCCATGATTGCTATTTGGATTAAGTTCCTAATTCATGATTATATATATGTATCTCATGTGAAATAGATCAGTATGTGTGTAGATTCATGTAAATCTATGATAAACCCTTGACTTGTGAAATTAGAGATGAATTATGATGCTCACTTGTTGTTCAGTACTATGTGCATATACTATGCTCACCAAGTGCTTGATAAATTGTCCATGTGAACTATTAAGAGAACAAAATCATGTCAAGTTAGCTTATGTGCAAGTTATATCATTCAAGTGTTTGTCAGAATATCCCAATGAATGAATGAGGATTAAGTTCATAGTTTACATATTTCATGTTATTCTGTGTCTCTTAATTTATGCTATCGAGTCCTGGGGGTACTTGTACCAGATAATTTAGCTGATTACGTAGATCCATGGTCAGTCCTAGAATAGTATCAGTTACGACACGATCAGTAGTACTCTCATTCAGTTACTAAACTCAGGAAAAACTCAATAGAATCCATATTAGTCCAGTCTAATTTAGTATCTAGTTCAGACGTCGATAAATTCAGTCATCTAACAGAATTTAGTAGTATTCTATTAGTCAATAGAACTCTGTGTACTCAGTACAATTCAGCTAAATAGTAATCTCAGTAACCGCTCAGTCCAGCCTAGTATAGACTAGAAATCAGTTTAGTGTCCATTCAGTTAGGAGTAGGATTCAGCACCGAGTTAACCCAGGGATGGGGGTATTCCTGTCAGTAGAGGGTTTGACCCTTAGTATCAATCTCTGCGTTATAGAACTACATAGACAGCATAGGTTGAGGTATCATCCTGCCAGACATTATGAAGGTTGATACTTCTCATCTAAGTTATCCTGCCAGCAAGAGTTGATGAAAGAGCTCTCTATCAGAGAGGGTTAACTCACAGCTTGTCCTTACGCATGACACTGTATTGACTCCCTTTCAACTGGGGTTACAAGTTGGACCACAAATCAATTAGATAAGGGGCATGTCAGTTTGATGATTACCTCCCACAGTCTCAGTTCCAGTCTCAATCTCAGAATAGAACTTGATTTAGTTCTACAGATTTAGGAATATCAAACATAGTCACTCAGCTCAGTACAGAACTCAGTATGGTTCCATAGTATTCAAAACTGTCAGGTATAGTCATTCATATAATTATTAATACAATATTTGTAAACTCAGATATCAGTTGTTGGTATTCCTCTTCAGTACTCAGTATTAGCACGATCTCAGTTACAGTCTATGTATTCATGCTTGTACTCTTACTCAGTCATACTCATGTTATTAAGTTATTAATGTACATGCATATGAACCCATGCATATCAGCCTACCTCACTGAGCATACTAGTATATTCGAAGTACTGACGCATGCTTTCCTTTGTGCTATGATATCTTATATCATAGGTTCAGATGCATGGGCTCCAAGCACCCTTAGCAGTTCAGATTCTCATCTTCCAGAGTAGTGGTGATTCCTCATAGTTTGGGGACATGATTATTATTTATAGTACTTTAGTTTTATTTTAGTAGATGGAGTTAGTTGGGGCCTTGTCCCATTAACTGAACAGTTCAGACAGTTAGAGGCTTTTTTAGACTAGAGTATCTTTAGACAGTTGTTTAGTTTTTCAGCACTTATTTTCAGTTTTGGTATTTTGATACCACATTCAGATTTATTTACAAGTTTTAACCTTATGGAATATGTTTCCTCCAATTTCCGCAATCATTACAGTATCTATTACACGGTTATTGCAGTAGGTACCAGTCATGAGTTAGCTTGTGGTCCTTTGGGATTATAAGCACCGTGTAGCATCTAGGGTATAGACTCAGGGCATTACAGATATCTACTTATTATTCATAGCCACACAGAGGAATAGAAAGAACAACATGCTATCAACTTTGCCTCAAGAGTCCAAACTTCATTCTATTTTTCTCAAACTAGTCCCTGCCAAGTGCATTGGTAAATATATTGTTATCTGGTCTTCAGTATTGTAGAACATCATCTTGATCATCCACTTCTCAACATTGTCTTTGAGTAAATAATGTTTAATGTCATTATGATTAGTACTCTTATGCTAAATAAGATTCTTTGCCATGTTGATTACACTTGTATCACAAATTAAAGAACACATTTTGAAATAATACCAAAATCCTCAAGTTAATGCTTGATCCAAAGTATTTGAGCTCAACATGAGGCAGCATCCATATATTCATCTTCAACAGTTGAAAGATCCAGTGAGTTTTGTTTCTTAGTACCATAGAAGATCAAGGATGATGCAAGAAAGTGAAACATTCATGATGTACTCTTCAAATCAACTAGGTACGTAGCATAGCTAGCATCAACATAGCTAACTAAGTTAAAATTATCACCAACAAGATAGAAGAGGGCCAGGTCGGGAGTTCCCTTGAGATATCTTAGAAATTTTTTTGCAGCTTTCAAGTGATATTCCTTTGGACTTTATTAAAATATAGTATACATGCCTACACTGAACATAATGTTAGGTCTGCTAATTGTCAGATAGAGCAATGAGCTAATGACTCCTTTATACACAGTCTCATTGACATAGGAACTAGGTTCATCCAAGTCTATTTTTAAGAATGTTTCAATAGGAGTGTCAATAGGTTTTGCATCCTCCACGTGGAACCTTTTTAGAATCTTATGAATATACTTTTGCTGGAATATGGTGGTACCTGTTCACTCTGCTTTATCTGTAACCCAAGGAAAAAGTTGACATCTCCCATCATACTCATTTCAAACTTGTATAACTTAATCAAAATATAAAGAACCTGGTTACTCCCTTCTTTTCTTATTTCATATGTTACTCTTTAAAAGTCTCAAGGACTTGAAAACTTTTACCATGATACTAAATTAGAGGCATACTTTGATACGAACTATATATTAAAAATATATAGGTATTTAGGTTTACATGACTTTCAAATACTGAAATATTTTTCTAGTACTCTTGAATAATTTTCTTTAGGAACTTCTTTTGTCTTATCTTAAGGGGTTAAGAGGGTCCATCATAAAAATTGGAATAGATGGAGTAACATTTCTTTGGATATATTTAATCCTTGTCATACCCTGATCCTATATTCTTTCACTCTTGAGAAAATTGAGGGAAAGGTGTCTTTTAAGTCTGTAATGAAGGATTGGAGACATAGACCAACTTAAAAGGGTCAAACATAATTAGAAAACTTGATTATGTTAATTGTGGACTGAATTAATATTTTCAAAAAATTTTAATCTTTTCAAAATTACAAATCAACCCACATCCCTCTTCAATCCAAATCAAATGTGTCTCTTTTCTCTCTTTTGACAGCTTCTCTCAAATCTCTCCCAACCAACAGTTCTGCAAAATTTGTCCCTTCCATCCCCAGTGACTTTAACCTCTGGCGACAAATAGTTGGGTGAGTTCTTTTTTAACTTTTAGTCGTCAATCGACGTGAAGACTTCTCCAGTGAGAACAACTTTGAGTTCTTCGTTGTCCCATTTCTTTTTTCACAGGTAAAAAATAATGAAAAAACAGAGGAACTTGAGCCAACTACTCTTCTAGTATTGGTTAACAATTTCAATATTTCTTACTTAAATTTAAAATACGGATTGAATAAAACCCTAATTTCTGGCATTTCTTCTTTTTGTTGTTGAACTATTGATTCAGATTTATTGGTGATTTTTGGTCACCATTGATGTTCTTAGTCTGTGTGTGTGTGATGTGTTGATGTTTCTTGGTTGATTTTTTATTTTTCTTGGTAAAAATGAAGTTACAACAGATGAAATATCTGATGCAATAGATGAAATATATAATACAATAAATGAAACATCTTATGCAACAGATCAAACATTTGATGCAAAAGATGCAAATCTAATGCAACTATGAAAATCTGATGCAACAGATAAACAATCTAACAGATTATTCATCTATTGTGATATACTACTCTTCTATTTGAAAGAAATCTAAATAATATTAATCCAACAGATAACTCATTTTGCAATAGATGAGTGATATATTTCAACAAATCAGTGATCTTTTTTATTATTTCTAACGGATTACTCATCCGTTGCAACTGTTTAGTTATAAGTTGTAAGATAGCCTTCCTGGTGCAACAGATCCGTGATTTATTTTATTGGTTCCAATGGATTACTTATCTATTGCAACAGGTTGGTTATATATTGCAAAATATAACCTTCCAGGTGCAATAGATTAGTGATCTGTTTTACTGTTTCCAATGGATTACTCATCCGTGGCAACAAATTGGTTATATGTTACAATAGATAAAATACCTGGTGCAACAAATAAGCGATCTATTTTTATAGTTTCCAATGGTTTACTCATCCGTTGCAATAGGTTGGTTATATGTTAGATCAGATAAAATGCCTGGTGCAGCAAATTTACGATCTCTTTTTACTGTTTCCAATGGATTACTCATCTGTTGCAACAGGTTGGTCATAAGTTGCAATAGATAACCTTCCTGGTGCAACAACTGAGTGATCTGTTTTATAGTTTCCAATGGTTTACTCATCCATTGCAACAGGTTGGTTTTATGTTGCAACAAATAAACTACTTGGTGCAACAAATTAGTGATCTATTTTTATGGTTTCCAACGTTTTACTCATCCATTGCAACAGGTTGGTTATACGTTGCATTAAATAAACTACCTGGTGCAAAAGATTAGTGATTTGTTTTTACTGTTTCCAATGAATTACTCATTTGTTGCAATAGGTCGGTTATATATTGCAACAGATAATATACCTGGTGCAATAGATATGTGGTCTATTGGAACTGTTATTTTACTGTTGTGCATGTTAGATTTACTGTTAGCCCTTTTTAATGATGCATTAATCAATTATAATCTGTTTTATATTCCTATTAATTTAAAGATAATATGGCTCCCAAAAGTAAAGAAACCGAATCAAGTCCAAGTAAAGGAATAAGTAAAGCAGGTAGGCTACATCCACCACTTTATGAGCTTTCTCTACCAGTGTTATCTCAATTAGAACTAGAAGATAATGAACACGGAGAAGAGGAATATTTCAACAGAGATTATCCAAATGTTAATAGCCCTTTTGCCGAAGAGTTGGTTAAAACCTTCAGCATTGATTGTTATCGTGTGAGAATGCAGGGCGATGGTGCCACAGATTTAACGGGTGATTTTCAGGTTAATTCAGCCATGGAAAAATCTTTTGATGCCTTTAGAAAAATATTTTGAGAACAAAAATTGGATTCTTATTTCAGGTACAGCTACTTTGGACAGTATCTTGATTTGTCGGAGGACAACAATGCTTGTTTTCATATTGAAATGGTATATGATCTTCTCAAGCATAGGTTTATGTATGAAAACAAAGATAAGATGGATGAGGTGTGGATAAATTACTGTGGCATTCCTTTTTGTTTTGGTTGGAAGGAGTTTGCCATAGTTCTGGACTAAAATATTATCCTCCTTCTCCTTCTCAAGTTATACCTACTCTAATCTAGGAAAAGCATCCCGTACACCCAAAAAAGGCAAAGGTAAGTCGAGTGATCGTGATGAACTGGTGTCTATTATTGGTCCAAGATTCAAAAATAAAAATTTGATAGAAGCGTTGAAAGGTAAAGGACTTTCAAAGAAGCACAAGAAATCATTTTACTTGGTTTGGTTTGTACATAATATTCTTTGGCCGAGAGACGTTAACAATAATATAAGCCTTGGTTTAATAAATCTCGGGTTATGAAAGCTTCAAAATGACTGTTAAATATTTGTTGACTCTGTTAACGCCAAATACAGTCAACTTATATGGCTTTCCATGGTCTTTCATAGTAAATATTTCTTTTATTATGATATGATTCTTTTTTTTTCAATAATGCTTTTGATTTATTGGTGTTATGTTATAGGCTTAGGCATTTGAAGCCATTCCTTATTTGAGACAACAAGTGAACTATCAGGAAGAAGTTTTTTGTCCAAGAATTCTTAGATGGTTGTCGGCCAAAACTGATAAAAATGCAAAATTTCTTGATCTTTTCAATCCCCCAAAGGAAGTAGTAAGTCTAATTCTAATCAATTTTTTATTTTAATTAATGATTATTTTAAATGATTTCATCATCATTCTAATATATGTACTGATTTATTTTAGATTGTCCATCCGTGGCTTGTTCCGACCAATTGAGAGTTGAATATTCCATTTTTTCTTACTTTACAGTCTGTGCAAACTTTATTGGATGCTAAGGTCATTGATGGAATAAAAATGGAATTGTTCGGAGCAACAACCATCACAAAAAAAATAATTTTGGAGGGTGGGCTTGTTGTTGTTGATGATGGTAGTGGTAGTTGTAGTGGTAGTGGTGCTGCTGTTGGGGATAATGATGATCCTCTTATAGTTTTTGAAACAACAATCCATTATGATTATGATCATACTGGTTATACAGATTTTTCTCTAGATTTTACCACATCTAGCGAATGTTCTACGTGCAAATGTCAAGACTGCAAGGCAAAATATGATGGAGTGATTAATGCTATTAATGCATTATCTGCTTCTGCAAAGGAAATGACATCTAAGAGAGGTGTTATTCTATCAAAGAGGATTTCACATCCACACACCCCACTAGAGATCAAGGTGGCTAAGAGGGGAAGGAAAGATATTTCCAAGGCATTATCAAGCATTGAAAAAAGCAAAATTGCAACGTCTTTGTCTTTGTCTTGCACTATTGTTCAATGTGCAAGGGCCATGTAAGAGCAACATGAGCTAAAGAAGGTGAATGTACATTATCTATTCTAATAAACAAACAGGCATATCTCCATTTCAGCAGATAATACATCTGCTGAAAATTATCAAAACAAATATATACATTTGTTGCAACTGTTGTCTAACCTGTTGCATCAGATGCATTATCTGTTGCAATAGATGGGTTATCTATTCAAAATTATTGTACTTCTTTGGTTTACCTGTTCCAATTTGTCCTAATAGATGATCCATCTATTACAATATAAGACTCATCTATTATAACAAATGGACAATTTGTTTTATATCTGTAATTAGTATTAACAATTCTGGCTTTCCAGGTGGATGTCACAGTAGAAGCTACTGCTGAAGAAGATAATATCACATTTGATAATCCATCAACTTCTTCCAAAGAAGAAGAAAAAGTAGAGCCTATCAGTTCGGGAGAATGAAAGAATTACCCATTTGAAGGGTTCAACATCTCGGATGAGACTCCAAAAAACTAATAAAGTTGATCAACGACTATTCAGAATGGATTGCCAATGGGATATTAAAGCATCATGCTAATAGGTACATAAATCAATTTTAAAGATATTGATTTATACAATTCTTGTTATAAGAACATGACATTAACATATATAAATCATCATGTAGAAAACAAAATGACGAACACTACAAAGTGAATGAATCGAGTCTTGGTTTTGATATATTCAACTTTTTTGTTGCATATTCCGGAACAAAGAATTGGTTCTATTTGATGTCTTAGCCCAAAACGTCCTGGAATGATGAGGTTTAAATGCCATACATATTACTATTAATAAATACTTTATTTAATTGCATTTGCAAATTAATTTTTTATCATGTAATCTGAAATGTTTGATAATATGTGTAACATATCGATGTCATTTTTTACTACCTCTGAAAAAAGGCCAAGTTGTAAACACTAGAACAATATAGATACACGATATACAATTCTTTGTACAAAGTTTACATCAATAATGCCTACGATAGGTATTGTCAACAAAAGCCGAAAGTTTCATAAAATAAGGAATGCTTAATCGAAATCATCAAATTTTTTAATATTCGAACAGGCTTACCTTGCATTTGGCCGACGAAGTGTACATCCCAATCAATTATGGTGATGAATTCCTTCGGGTATTGGCTGTCGTCATTCTAAAAGAGAAGAGCATCTATGTTTATAACTCGAAGTCAGAAAGAAGATGTTCCAGGCCATTGTCTAAGATACAAAAGCTAGCCAAAATATTGCCTGCTTATCTTGATATGAGTGGCTTTTTGGATCAAAAGGTTTGTACTGATTGATCGACTATTGAAGCATACTGGGATAAAATGAATAATCCATTTGAGTGAAGAAATTGCTCAATAAACCATTGGTAGCCTATAAGTATAAGTATCATGCTTTAGTTTCATTTCATAAATTTTACAATGCTTACATGAACTGCAAGATATGGATTATCTATTTTTTTAAAATGCAGGGATTGCAGTCTTTTTGTTTTCGCTTACGCTGAGTAATTTAGCGATGGATTACAAGTAAAAAATGATGAACTTCATGCTGGATAACACTGCAAAAGATATGTTGATCTTTTATGAAAATACGGAGAAGCAAATGCTTAAAATCCGTATGCAAGCGACAGTAAAGATCCACAACGACCAAAGCCGAATTCCATAGCACCAGACGAAGAACAACTTGTCCATATTGATTAGATCTTTATATCTTGAGTCAATCATAGCAATAACCTATCATCCTTGGTTTAACTTGTTGATTTATTTGTAGAGTAGATAATTTGTACCCGTGATATTTTTTTTACATTTCATTTATTTATTGAGTTATTTCATGTAATTTCCAAAGGCTTTGATTTATTTTATGCTATCTATGAATATAATTTAATCCTTAGTTTTAAATATGTTAATTGAAATGAAATACTAGATTTAAATATCACAATAGATAATACATTTACTGTAATAGGCGACATATCTTATCAAACAGATTTAGACATATGTCGCAACATGTAGGTCATCTGCAGGAAATTATATAACAGGTCTTCCTACATTTTTATTTGTTCCAACATATTACCTATCAGTTGTAACAGATAGATTATATGTTGCAATATATTATATATCTGTTGTGACAAAAAGACTGAGAAACATTTGCATAATACAATAGATGACCAACCTATTCCAATAGATAATTAATGTGTCACAACATGTATTATATTTGGTACAACAGGTATACAATCTGTTGCATTATAAAAATTCAACTTTCACCAGACAAACATTATTGCCACTACATGTAAAGTGAAGTGGCTTGAAATAAATAATTGTTATCCTGTTCGTCTCTATCTTTGTACATATTCTTCTTTATACACGAAATCCAACCATTTAGTTAGGTAATCTGCTAAAAATTATATAATAGGTTTTCCTAATTTTTGATTTGTTCTAGCAGATTACCTATCAGTTGAAACAGATAGATTATATATTACAACAGATTGTATTTCTGTTGCGACAGACAGACTGGGAAATATTTGCATAATACAAAAGATGATCAACCTATTCCAACAGATAATCAATCTATGACAACAAATATTATATTTGTTATAACAAATAGACAATCTATTGCATTATAAAAATTCAACTTTTGCCAAACATAAAAATCATTACCACTACATGTAATGTAAAGTGGTTTGAAATAAAAAATACTTATTGTGTTCATCTCTGTCTTTGTACATATTCTTCTTTATACACGGGATCCAACCATTTAGTTAGGTCATCTGCTAGAAACTATGTAGAAGGTCTTCCTACTTTTTTTATTTGTTCCAACAGATTACCTATTAGTTGTAACAGAAAGATATATGTACAGACTAGAAACATCTACATAATGCAACAGATGACCAACCTATTCTAACAGATAATCAATATATCTTCAAAAGGTATTATATATGTTATAATAGATAGATAATCTGTTGATTTATAAAAATTCAACTTTTGCTAGACATAAAAATTATTGTCACTACATGTAAAGTGAAGTGGCTTAAAATAAAAAATCTTTATCATGTTCATATATATCTTTGTAGATATTGTTCTTTACACATGGGCTCCAACGATTTAGTTAGTACCTCATAAGCCCAGACCTCTTGCATCTTTCCCACAACGGCGTCGTACATACCAGTCATTTCTGTGCCGATCAGCAAACACTCGATTTATGTATGTGAGTATGGATCACACGCTGCACCAATTTTATTTTTTGGGAGGTGGATGTTATTATTTCAACCTTCAAAATCCCATGATTCCTTTCTCAAGGCTTCCATCGACAAATGATCTATTAGCTTACTCTGTGTCACAACTAGGGGAACAACTTCAAGAGTGGCTACACGTGGGTTAAAAATGTGTCCTCGTTGAAGACAAGTAAGTTGTAGTCATAAACATTAATATTTCCCTTGTCGAGTAGTATCTCAACAGTGAGAAAATGTTTGACTTCCACGTTCATGACTGTAAGGATTCTCTTTTCCTTGGTCCAGCTCTTGCTATGTAGATATGGCCTCTTCCCTCTAACATATTTAATTATGTCTTTATCCTATTCAAAAGAAGAAACTAAATTATCGAATCTCCGGCCACTGGGACCATCTATCCTACAAAGATTATTATACCTATCCTTGAAATTATTGTAGAAGTTGAGGTCTATTATCCAATCGGCAGCATCATAAGCATCTGGGTATGCTAATAATTGCCAGCTCCTCATAAGGAGAAGAATTTCATTAATATAATGTGGTATAAAAAGACAATTTTTAAATAGGTTAGTAATTGTAAAGAAGAAAAACATAGTGGAAAGATTCTATTGCAGAGGGTTCTCTGAATTAGTTCACAGATTACCTAGCTAAGGCAACTTATGCAACAAATGTATATTATGTTGCAATAGAATACACAACTGTTGTAATAGATTACACATCTTCTGAGTAGCTTTTTCTTCATGGAGTAGATTGGAAGGCTAGGTTAGAAAAAGTAAACTTACATTGTCCATGTACCATTCACGTATATTTGTCATACTCATTAACTCTTTGGCATAAAATGAATGAATGGTGTATTCTTGTGGAGGTTTCATCTTGTTAGTCATGATTTTTTCCAGTTCCTCCTTTTCGTCATTGCCAAGTGCCACATATATGTCCACTTTCTTTAGCGGCCCCTGAACTTCTAAAACTCTTAGAGAGGGAGGAGTTGCAATCTTTTGTGTTTTCAGAATCGAGAGTAATTGTCTAATATTTCTCCTCTTCCTCCTAACCATCTCTGTAGGAGTGTATAGATCCCTCACCTTCTTGGATGGTATGATACCCCTCTTAGATTTCAACTCCTCGACAACTTCAGTAATAGCCTCTAGTTTTTCAAGGAGTTTATCCTCTCCATCCTTGCACACTTTGCATTTGCAATGAGAATATGAGGGTGAAGAGGGGTAAAAGGGATCACTGTAAGGGTCGGAGGGACCGGTGTAGGGGTGAGAGGACCTATACAAGGGGTGTTTTCAAATGTAATTATTTTTTTCTGAGCACCAACATATCATAATCACGACTGGAAGTAGCAACAGCATCAGGATGGCTACCACCATCATCAGCAACTCCACCAACAATACCCCCAAAAGAAGCACCCGGATCTATTGCAGTAGGTTGGTCATAAAGAGCTTCAACATTAGGCTGACCTTGCCTAACTGCTCTTCTTATGGCTGTTTCTCTAGCCAATTCCTTCTTTATTAATCACGACTGGAAGTAGCAACAGCATCAGGATGGCTACCACCATCATCAGCAACTCCACCAGCAATACCCCCAAAAGAAGCACCCGGATCTATTGCAGTAGGTTGGTCATAAAGAGCTTCAACATTAGGCTGACCTTGCCTAACTGCTCTTCTTATGGCTGTTTCTCTAGCCAATTCCTTCTTTATTAACTCCATCGTTGGCTCTACTTTTGTATAAACAAGACCTAGAGTAATAAAAGAAGTCATCCCCAACTCCTGGTCAGTAGGCACGATCCAAGGATGTACAACCTATAAAAAAATAGGATTCATTTAAATCGTATAATAATAAATTGTAGTCAGTTGGGTTACATGTTAACATGGCCAACTTATGCAATAGAAGATCTAGTTGCCACAACAGCTAATCTTTATGTCACAATTGATTTACAATATGTTGCATCAGATTACCCATCTATTGCATAATTTGTCAGTTGGGTTACATGTTAACATGGCCAACTTATGCAATAGACAATCTAGTTGCCGCAACAACTAATCTTTATGTCACAATTGATTTACAATATATTGCATCAGATTACCCATCTGTTGCATAATTTGTATTAGATGGGTAATCTGTTGAGTCACGTTTAGAGAACCAGAGAAACATATGGTTAATCTGTTGTGAAATATGGATTATCTGTTGCAACAGATTACCCATCTGTTACACTAGTTACAGTTGATGGGTAATCTATTGCAATAGACGACCCATTTGTCGTAATAGATGGCACATCTATTTCAAAATCTTTCTTTGAGGTAAATTATTTTAGTTGAAAGAAGATGTACTGTATCATCTGGATAGTTAAAGAGATCAGCCTCCTTAATATTTTTTTTACTGCCCTTTGCAGCCAACTACCTAAGGATCCTTGGATGAGAAACCTTATTCGGGTAATCCTTGAATTGCTTTCGGAGGGGAGAAATGACTTCACATGCCCAAGTTTACAAAATGTAAATAGGAAGAAAGCAAAAAGAGTCATAGTAACTATATTCAATAAAAATTAATGGATGAATAAAATTAGTGATCAATTTGACCATGAAATCCCAAGGAAGGTCATATAATGTGATCGTCTTTGGGTATAGCTCTGTCAGTAAATATTCGATGGTAAAGTAGTAGCTATCATATCCCAAGGGATAGTCGTTGAATTTCTCAAAATCATCAGCAAGTGCCAACAAATCATCTTCTATGACTTTCCTGATGTCTCTTGCCAATAAAATGGAAAGGACAAACCAAACTAAGCACAATTTCTCCCTGTAGTGCTTTGGTACATTTTTATTCTCGAGATATGCCATCAAATCATCTGCTTTGTAGCTACATCCAAAATGCCCAACAACCCATCTTTTTTTTCCTTGTGTTTGTTGGACCCTTTGTGGGGTGTTTCCTTGATGAGAGGTTATTCTGGACGATCGTTTCTCAAACCTATCACTATGGAAAACTCTTTCAATCTAAAAAAAATCGGTATGCCACAGTAGTTGATCTAGATTTCATCCATCTTTTTTTTTCCTTCCTTCAAATCTTTATCATTCCTCATGTACTTGATCCTGTACCTGAGAAGACTATATACCTTGCTTATTGGGAAACGGAGAATGCGGTCCTCAAGCAACTTAATAAAGTAAGCAAAACAGCTCTTGTTAAAAAGACCGTCTATGTTTTCATTGTTCATAAAACTCCTAAGTTCATCAAAATGTTTTCCCAACTGACATTTAAGTACGAGATCACTAGTTACAATTTTAGGGCTCTCCATCGACATCGCAACTCAAAACTTGTCGATACTAATGGTTTTGACAAGATAATGCTGGGATTTTGATAGAAATTCATGCCCCATTGGTGAGATGGAGTTATCACTTTGCACAGCTTTGTTTTGTCCTTACTGAGATTGTTCAGGAAGTTTCTCCAAATGTATCTATACTCTAGACATTTTTGTTAGATGGTAAGAAGTTGATCCACTTTTAGTTTCTTTTTCTTTAGGGAGATATCTTTTAACTACAAATAATAGAAAATGAAAAATATATTGCATTTGATGTCTGCATAATTTTTTTTAAAAAGGTAAGAAATATTTCAATAAATTATTCTATGCCACATTACAAAAAAAATACTCCAATGGATAACCCATCAGTTGGAATAAATGGGGAATCTGTTTCAAGACCTATTTAATATCTCTCAACAGATCTTCCACCTGTTGCAAGAAGTGGACCACCAACACCAGGACCACTGATACCATCACCGAAAACATAAATACTGACACCATCAACAAGAACCACAAACAATTCCACAAACACTATCCAACAATAACACGGCAGTCAACAAAACACTGAGACAAAAACTAGAGTTTTTTCAGGTGATTCATAGTTTTTAGCATTGAAACTCAAAATTGTTAACCCATTCTCGAACATAATACAACTAAAAGTCTTCTTTTTAATCATTAACTAAAAGTCCCTAATTTTTAGAATAAAGAACAAATGTAGAACTCTTATCAAACATTAATACCTACGACGACAAAAAAAATGACGAATACAAGTGAGAATGAAGTCGAAAATAACAACTATGTGGTCGGAAATGGGAAGAAAATCAATTTGTTTTGAAGGGTTGAGAAATATGTTGAGTAGTTTGGTTGTCTGTATTATTGACAGAGAGAGAGAGAGAGACAGGTGTAACACCCCAATTTTCTGAATCAGAATGCTACACAATGCTCATGACCCCGAGGGACCACAACCTAACCCATGACTGATATGTGTACCTGTACACTGCATATATAACGTAATAATACAGAAAATATAAACATGTAGGCCATAAGGTTTAACTGAATAAAGAATTTGTCAAAACATAATATCCATATGGGTGAAATATACCTAAAACAGTTGAAGAAAGAATCAAATCTAAACATAAGTCTGAAAACTGAATCTGAAAGACTCTAAGTACTGTCTGAATAAGGAGTTGAAGGAACATGTCTCCAACTAACTCCGTCTAGCAAAACTGAGCTGAAATAATAAATGAAATAAAATAATATTGCCCTCAAATGGATGAGGACTCACTGCAACTCTGCGGCTAGATGCTACTGCTGATCTAGAGCTCGTGTCTCTGAACCTATGGTGTAACATGAAAGAAAGCACCATAGCATAAATGCGTCAGTACAACTAGAGTACTGAGTATACGAGTGAGGCAGGCTAATGCAAAAGGGTTTACATGCATAAACAATGCTAACTAACTAACTGATAAAAACGTGAGAGTGTTAACATATATACATAGTAACTAAGATAATGGGTACGTGATAGCTAGATCTATACGCGAATACACGGTTTACTGATAACTAACATGGTTGAAACTGTAGTTCTGATAACATGGGCGACTGTATCTGACAGTCTTAAATCTGATAGAACTATCTGAGTTCTGCACTATAATTGAATTTGGCTATATCTGACAGTCCTGGTATACTGATATCTAAAGACTTATCGAAGTTCTTTTATTGAAACTGAGTCTAAAACTGTGGGAGGTAGTTGTTTAACCGACATGTCCCATATGTGCTATTATGGTTAAGATGGGGTCCAATCTCTGTCCTAATTAGAATGGTGTCAATACCGTGCCACTGGTAAGGACAACATGTGAGCAACCCTCATATAACAGGTAAATCTAGTGAGAACGATGGGAACCCTTATATAATAGGTTAAGCCACCTCATTTACCCTAATATAATAGGCTGCGATGTCTCAACTTATGCTGGCTATATAGTTCTGGAATGCAAGGATGATTGCTAAGAATCACACCCTCATATATAGGTGAGTTCCCATCCTTGGGTTCACTCGGTGCTAACTCCTACTCCTATCTGAAGAGAATGAATATGATTTAACTAACTGTAGTAAGTGGAACTTACTGAATTCTATTAACTGATGGAATACTACTGATATCTGATAACTGACTGAGACCATGACGTTTCCTGAGTCATATGACTGATTGAATTCTGCTGAATCATGACTTGAATTTATATATCTTGAAACATGACATGGATCTAGGAACATAGCTATAGTTTTCAGGTACGAATACCCCCAGGACTCGATAGAAGGAAACTGACGCACATGATATGACTTGATCACAAGATTTGAGTCCACAATTCATAATATCATAAGTAGGGGATATCATATTTCATATTGTTATTCAACATCTTAAACATTGTAGGGAATGCATGGATATATTTCATGTACATATTGTATATCTCCATTATGTTACATGCTTCATACCACCATAATAGCAACACATGAAAAGCATGGGATTCATATTGAAGTATATAGCTAACATGGACTTGTCATTTAGACATCATAGAACCATACAAAGATAAATTTCTAGCATCCTAAGCATTTTATCAAACACCTTGAATGCATTCTTTAAGGCATAGGTGAGTTTCATACTTGCATCATATTAAAACACATAAAGTTTATGGTTTTCAATTAACAAAGATATATATTCCTTGAAAACACCTTTAGACATCACATTGAAACTTAAACAACAATCGTCAATATGTACATACTCCTATCACCACAAAAAGTTTACAAAATAATATTCAAAACATGGTTCTTGAGCTCTATGAACGGATTGGATCCATAGATGAACACTACACATACCTTAGTGATTGAATCTTGAAAAAGATCTAATGTTTCTGAAAGTTCTTGAAGAATTCCTTAGGCTTGCTCTTGAGGAGATGATCTTGAGAGAAAACCCTAATCTTGTGGTTGAGAGTGTAAGAGAGGGTTTTTAAGATGCTTAACTGAAGAAAATAGGGAAAAATTATGCGTCTTTAGGGTTATAAGTCGTGGAAGGTGAAGGAAAACACCAAAATACCCTTATATAATAAATTGTCAGTTGTTGAAAATCATAGCTGACGACACTTGTGACAAGGCATCAAAAATATGTGACAAGCCGTCAAAAATATTGCCACACAGGAGCTGGAATTGATGGTTTCTGCCTAAGTCTGGCACAATTATGACAAGGCATTAGAAATGTGATAGGCCATCAAAAATGTCATCACGCAGAAGCTGGATTCTGCCTAAGGCTGATGATATTTTGGACAAAGAGTCACAAATGTGGTAAGCTTTCATGAATGTCGTCACTTAGGAGTTGGTTTCTACGTAAGGATGATGACCTTCATGATAGGGCATCACAAATGTCGTCACTTAGGAGCTGGTTTCTGCCTAAGGTTGATGACCTTCGTGATAGGGCATCATAAATATGGTAAGCTACCACGAATATTGTCACTTAGGAGCTGGTTTCTGCTTAAGGCTGACGACGTTCGTGATATGGATTCACAAATGTGGTAAGCTACCATGAATGTCTTCACACTGTTTCCAGCCTGACATGCTGGAGTAAAATAGGAATAACTCTTTGCTCTGATATTAGATTTAGGAGAAATTGGTATTGTTGGAAAGATAATTCAATTATATTTCTGTTTATAGGTCATGAGCTCTAAATTTCCAATTATAATGAGAGATATGCTCATTTGAATTCGACTATACCAATATCCTTCTCAAGAATTCAATTGGTAAGGAATGTTTTGATTCGTCTGATATCTGGGAGTTATTTGAAGCCTTAATATACATCTAACCTACTCATAAAACTATAAAATAACCATGATGTACTATGCATGAGCTTGGTACATGGCTCTAATAGCAGTTTGGATTTTTTGGGGTATTACAATATCTACCCCTTGGAAACATTCATCCTCGAATGATGACTGCTTGAGAGGGGAGAAAAGATAAAACGACGCATACACTAATCATGCTCAACTGGCACTTGATTTTAGGACTGAAATTGAATTTTAAACTGAATATAGTGCAACTGAACATGCATAGCTGATGCATGACTGATAAGCTGAACTCATGAATGCATGGTAAGCTATGCACTGATACTTGATACCAATTTTATACTTGAATTTTGAACATGTAACAAAATAAACTTAAGGAAAATGGTTACCTCGAGCTAAGTCTGAATTTGCAGAAAAAATATGAGGGTACTTGGTTTGAATGCCTGCTTCTGTTTCCCAAGTAGCTCCCTCCATGGACTGATTTTTCCAAAGAACCTTGACTAGAGGGACTTCTTTGTTCCTTAGCCTACGACTCTGATAGTTGAGGATTTCGACTAGAATCTCTTCATAAGAAAGGCTATTCTGAATGTCAATGCTCTGAATAGGGACTACAACTGCTGGGTCACCTATGTACTTCTTGAGCAAAGAGACATGGAAGACTGGATGAACTGAGGCTAAATCTGAAGGCAATTCGAGCTCATAGGCTACCTTACCGAAACGACTGAGAATCTTGAAGGGACCAACATATTAGGGACTGAGCTTTCCCTTCTTGCCAAATCTCTTCACTCCTTTCATGGGAGAGATCTTGAGATAGACATAGTCATCAACCTCAAATTCGAGATACTTTCTATGAACATCCGCATAAGAATTCTGTCGACTCTGAGCAGCCCAGAGTCTTTCTTTGATTAACTAAAATTTCTCTAAGGTATCGAATACTAAGTCAGGACCTATGACTGCGGTCTCACTAACTTCAAACCAACCGATCGAAGACCTACATCTCCTACCATAGAGAGCTTCAAATGGAGCCATCTGAATACTAGAGTGATAGCTGTTGCTGTATGCAAACTTAATCAAAGGCAAGTGTTTATCCCAGCTTCCCTTGAAATCAATTGCACATGCCCTTAGCATATCTTCTAGAGTCTAAATGGTCCTTTCTTCTTGACCATCTGTCTGAGGATGAAATGCTGTACTGAGATGAACTTAGGTACCAAGACCCTTTTGGAACACTTTCTAGAAGTGAGAGGTAAACTGGGTACCTCTATCTGAGATGATAGATAGTGGAACACCATGTAATCTGACCAACTCCCTGATATAGAGTTTGGCATAATCTCGGCTGATTAAGAGGTATGAACTGGAAAGAAATGAGATGAATTGGTCATTCTGTCTACAATGACCCAAACTGAATCATACTAATGACGTGTTCTCGGCAAACCCATCATGAAGTCCATGTTCACTTCTTCCCACTTCCAAGTAGGAATAGTGAACTCCTGTATGGAATCACTAGGTTTCTGATTCTCTATCTTAACCTGCTGACATGTAGAGCACTTAGCCACGAACTCTGCAACGTCCCTCTTTATCCTACTCCACCAATAGATCTCTCGCAAGTTATAGTACATCTTAGTGGCCCCTGGATAAAGAGAGTATCACGCACCATGTGCTTCTGCAAGAATTCTCTACCTCAAAGTCGTCTACACTGGGAACACACAGAAGACCCTAACAACGAAGAACACCATCTCCTTCTTGGGAGAAAACCTCTACTTCCTGACTCTGAACTGAGTCTTTCAGCTTGACAAGGCTAGGATCCCTGTCTTTCTTCTCTTCTACCTCAAAAACTAGAGATGACTCTGAACTACTCTGAACACATACACAACCCTCTAAAGAGTCGACTAAGAGAATGCCTAGTCTCGTAAGCTAATGAATCTTCTGAGCTAATTTCTTCTTACTATCCTCAACATGGGAAACACTACCTATGGATAGTCTACTGAGTGCGTCGGCTACTAATTGAACTTTTTAGGATGATAAAGAAAACTCATGTCATAATCCTTCAAGAGCTCTAACCACATTCTTTGACGAAGATTGAGATCTTTCTAGGAAAAGACATACTAAAGGACCTTATGATCTATGAAGACGTCTACATAAACACCATATAGATAATGCCTCCAAATCTTTAAGGCAAAAACAACTGTTGCTAACTCAAGGTCATGAAAGGATAATTCTTCTCATGGGGCTTTAACTGTTTGGAAGTGTAGGCTATGACTCTACCATGCTACATAAGGACACAACCTAAACCTACTCTGGATGCATCGCAATATACTACGAATCCATCGGAACCTTTGGGAAGTGCTAAAACTGGAGCTGAGGTGAGTAAAGTCTTCAACTCTTAAAAGCTCTTCTCGCAAGGTTCTAACCACTGAAACTTGACCTTCTTCTGAGTCAATCTGGACATAGGAGATGCAATAGAAGAAAATCCCTTAACAAACCATCGGTAATAGCCAGCCAAACCCAAGAAACTCCTAATATCTGATGGAGAGATAGGGCGAGGCCAGTTTCTTACAACTTTAATTTTCTGAGGATCTACTCTAATGCCATCACCGAAAACAATGTGGCCAAGGAATTCTACTTATCTTAGCTAAAATTCACACTTACTGAACTTGACGAACAACTGGTGATCCCTGAGAGTCTAAAGAACAATTATGAGATGCTCTGAATAATCACGCTCTGTGTGAGAATATACCAGAATATCATCTATGAAGACTATGATGAGTGTGTCCAAGTACTACTTGAACACCTGGTTTATCAAGTCCATGAAAAATGCAGGGGCATTGGTAAGACCAAAGGACATGACTAGAAATTCAAAGTGACCATACCAAGTACGAAAAGCTATCTTCGGAATGTCACATTCTCTAACTCTGAGCTGATGATAGCCTGATTTGAGGTCTATCTAGGAGAAATAACTGGCACCCTAAAGTTTGTCGAACAAGTCATCTATCCTAGGTAGTGGATACCTGTTCTTTACCGTGACTTTGTAGAGCTGATGGTAATTAATACATATTTTGAGAGAACTATCTTTCTTGCGCACGAATAAGACTGGCGCACCCCATGGGGATATACTGGGCCTGATAAATCCCTTTTCTAAGAGATTCTTCCACTGATCTTTTAGTTTCTTGAGTTCTGCTAGTGCCATTCTATATGGCAGAATATAGGTTGAGTATCTAGGAGTAAGTCTATGCTGAAGTCTATTTCCCTTTCAGGAGGAATGCCTGGAAGATCTTCAGAAAAGACGTCTGAATATTCATTAACCATTGGGACTGATTCAAGACTGGGGGATTCAGAACTGGAATCCTTAATATGCACGAGATGATACACACACCGCTTAGAAATCATTTTCCTTGCCCGAAGGTAGGAAACAAGTTGACCCCTGAAAGATGAAATGCTACCCTTCCACTCTAGGATGGGCTTATTTGGGAACTGAAATTGAAATATCCTATTTCTGCAGTCGACTATGGCATAACAAGAATGAAGCCAATCCATGCTGAGAATGATATCAAAATCAGTCATTTCTGACTCGACTAAATTTGCTGACGTGGATTTCTGAAATATCATAATCGGGAAGTTCCTATATTCCCGCTGAGCTATGATGGTTTTACCCACTGGGGTAGAGACTGAAAAGGGATCTGCTAAAATTTTTGGACTGATTTTGAAATTACCTGCTATGTATGGAATGACAAAAGACAAGGATGCACCTGGCTCTAGCAAAGCATAAACGTGAACATGGAAAATTTGTAACGTACCAGTAACGACATCAGGAGAAATTTCCTGATCCTGTCAGGTCTGAAGAACATAGAGTCTATTTTGGCATTGCCCACTAGTAGCACCCTATAGGTTTGGGCGACCAGACTGAGTTGTGGAATGATTCTACTGACCTTGAGGATCTGGCTGAGGACAGTCCCTAACTCTGTGGCCTGTCTTGCCACAACCAAAACAAATGACTTGACCCGCTCTACACATACGGCGATGGTGCTTACTGTAGGTCTAACACTGAGGATAAGTATGGGCACTGCTAACTCTGCTTTAAGATTTAGAGCCTGGTGCCCCGTCTCTATTGCCGTCCCTGAACTTCGGCACTGGGGAACTAACAGAGGAAGGGGCTGGAACTACTGACTTAGGACGAAACTTTAAATAATTTCCTCCCTCTGATTTGGGCTGAGTAAAACTGAAACTGCCTGCTCTTGCTCTCTTGTTCTGCCTCTCCCTAGTCTTAACCTTCTGCTTCTCTATCTGTTGAGCGTGGGTTATAACTGGCTAAAGTCATATCACTGTTCAGCATCGTAGACCTACACTCATTGACCACACTATCATTCATCCCTGACACGAACTTGCTCATCTTAGCCCTGTTGTCTACAACTACATGAGGGGTATATCTGGCTAGCTGAGTAAATCTAAGAGAATACTCTCTAACTATCATATTTCCCTGCTTGAGATTGATAAACTCAAGAACTTTGTCCTCTCTCAACTCTTGGGAAAAGAATCTATCTAAGAAAGCTGTGACAAATTTTTCCCATTCAACAGGACCTGCATCCTCTAAATTTTCTTCTAACCACTTCTTGTACCAAGCATGAGCGATATCCTGCAATTGGTATGCAGCTAACTCAGCACTCTGAGAAGAAGTGACTCCCATGATATCAATGAACTTCTAGACTTAGTTAATGAATTCCTGAGGATCCTCGTCTGGCTTAGACCTAAAAAAGGACGGAGGGTTCATTCGGGTGAAGTCCCGAATCCTAGCTGCTGCTGAATTGGCCACTGGGTTGGCCAGAACGACTATTGGTTGTTCATTCTAGGTAGCTACAGACTGGGCAAGAGCGGTAAATGCAGTCCTAAACTCCGCATGAGAAACATGTTCTCCCAAAGGATCTTCGGGCTGAGGAGCTAGCTGATTTTTCCTCTTTGGAGGCATATTTTTGAAATAAGAGAAGAGCGGATTAGACTGAGAGACTGACTTGAAATTATGTTTACTAGCACGACATGAATACTAAAAGAAGGGAAACTATTCCTAAAACATCATATAGCCTCCTATACATAAATGTGGGGCGCAACATACCCATGTACAAGACTCTACTAGATATGGATTTTAGACTTCCTAGGACTTTATTGAACCTTAGTCTCTAATACCAAGTTTGTAATGCCCCAACTTTCTGAATCAGAATGCTACACGATGCTCATGACCCCGAGGGCCACAAGCAAACCCATGACTGATATCTGTATCTGTACACTACATATATAATGTAATAATGTGGAAAACATGAACATGTAGGCTATAAGGTTCAACTGAATAAAGAATTTGTCAAAGCATAATATCCATATAGGTGAAAGATACCCAAAACAGCTGAAGACTGAATCAAATCTGAACATAAGTCTAAATACTAAATCTGAATGCCTCTAAATACTGTCTGAATAAGGAGTTGAAGGAACATGTCTCCAACAAACTCCATCTAGAAAAACTGAGCTAAAATAATAAATGAAATAAAATAATCCCTCGAATGGATGAGGACTCACTGGAACTCTATGGCTGGATGCTACTACTGATCTAGAGCTCGTGTCTCTGAACCTATGGTGTAACATAAAAGAAAGCACCATAGCGCAAATGCGTCAGTACAACTGGAGTATTGAGTATATGAGTGAGGCAGGCTAATACAAAAGGGTTTACATGCATAAACAATGCTAACTGACTGACTAATATGAATGTGAGAGTGTAAACATACATACCTAGTAACTAAGATCATGGGTACCTGATATCTCGATCTGTATGCGAATACATGATTTACTGATAACTGATATGGCTGAAACTGTAGTTCTAATAACATGGGCGACTGTATCTGACAGTCTTAAATCTAATAGAACTATCTAAGTTCCGCACTACAACTGAATTTGACTGTATCTGATAGTCCTGGTATACTGATATCTGAAGACTTATCTAAGTTCTTTTACTGACTGTGGGAGGTAGTTGTTTAACCGACATGTCCCATATGTGCTATTATGGCTAAGATGGGGTCCAATCTCTGCCTTGATTGGAAGGGTGTCAATACCGCGCCACTGGTAAGGACAACATGTGAGCAACCCTCATATAACAGGAAAATCTAGTGAGAATGGTGGGAACCCTCATATAACAGGTTAATCAACCTCATCTACCCTTATATAACAGGCTGTGATGTCTTAACTTATGCTGGCTACATAATTCTGGAATGCAAGGATGACTGCTAAGAATCACACCATCATATACAGGTGAGTTCCCATCCTTGGGTTCACTCGGTGCTAACTCCTACTCCCATATGAAGAGACTGAACATAATTTAACTGACTGTACATAAGTGGAACTTACTAAATTCTGTTAACTAACGGAATACTACTGATATCTGATAACTGACTGAGACCATGAGTTTTCCTGAGTCACGTGACTAACTGAATTCTACTGAATCATGGCTTGATTTTGTATATCATGAAACCTGACATGGATCTAGGCACACAACTATAGTTTTCGGGTACGAATACCCCCAGGACTCGATAGAAGGAAACTGACACACATGACATCACTTGATCATAATATTTGAGTCCACAGTTCATAATATCATAAGTAGGGGATATCATATTTCATATTGTTATTCAACATCTTAAACATTGTAGGGAATGCATAGATATATTTCGTGTACATATTGTATATCTCTATTATCTTACATGCTTCATACCACCACAATACCAATACATGAAAAGCATGGGATTCATATTGAAGTATATAGCTAACATGGACTTGTCATTTAGACATCATAGAACCATACAAACATGAATTTCTAGCATCCTAAGCATTTTATCAAACACCTTGAATGCATTCTTTAAGGCATAGGTGACTTTCATACTTGCACCATATTAAACCACCTAAAGTTCATGGTTTTCAATTAACAAAGATATATATTCATTGGAAACACCTTTATACATCACATTGAAACTTAAACAGCAATCATCAACATGTACATACTCATATCACCTCCAAAAGTTTACAAAATAATATTTAAAACATGGTTCTTGAGCTCTATGAATAGATTGGATCCATAGATGAACACTACACATACCTTAGTGATTGAATCTTAAAAGAGATCTAATGTTTCTGAAGGTTCTTGAAGAATTCCTTAGGCTTTCTCTTGAGGAGATGATCTTGAGAGAAAACCATAATCTTGTGGTTGAGAGTGTAAGAGAGGGTTTTTAAGATGCTTAACTGAAGAAAAAAGGGAAAAATTATGCCTCTTTAGGGTTATAAGTCGTGGAAGGTTAAGGAAAAAACCAAAATACCCTTATGAAATAAATTTCCAGTTACTGAAAATCATAGCTGACGACACTTGTGACAAGGCGTCAAAAAAATATGACAAGCCATCAAAAATGTCATCACACAGGAGCTGGAATTGATGGTTTTTGCCTAAGCCTGACGATATTTATGACAAGGCGTAAAAAATATGATAGGCCATCAAAAATGTATTCACACAGAAGATAGATTCTGCCTTAGGTTGATGACATTTTGGGCAAGGCATCACAAATGTCGTAAGCTATCATGAATGTCATCACTTAGGAGTTGGTTTCTGCCTAAGGGTGATGACCTTCGTGATACGGCATCATAAATGTGGTAAGCTACCATGAATCTCATCACTTAGGAGCTGGTTTCTGCCTAAGGCTAACGACCTTCATGATAGGACATCACAAATGTGGTAAGCTACCACGAATGTCGTCACACTGTTTCCAGCCTGACATGCTGGAGTAAAATAGGAATAACTCTTTCCTCCGATATCGGATTTAGGTGAAATTTGTATCGTTGGAAAGCTAATTCAATTATATATCTGTTGATAGGTTATGAACTAAAAAATTCCAATTATAATAAGAGATATTCTCGTTTGAAGTTGACTATACCAATATCCTTCTCAAGAATTCAATCGATAAGGAATGTTTTGATTCGTCTGATAGATGGGAGTTATTTGAAGCCTTAATATAAATCTAACCTACTCATAAAACTATAAAAGAACCATGATGTAATATGAATGAGCTTGGTACATGGATCTAATATTGGTTTGGATTTTTTAGGGTATTACAACAGGGGAGAGAACTTCAGATTTGAAATACAGAAAAGTTTTTCACTCAAATTGATGATTTGTATGGGTTGATTTGTAATTATGGAAAAAATGATAAGTTTTGAAATTGGCAATTTGGTATGAATTGATATTGATTAATTTTCAAAATTTTAAAGGATATAGTTTTTAAAATATTAAGTTAATGAGAACTCATTTTGACTCAAAATGATCGATCGACGACTTGGGTCAGTATAAACACAATACCAACACCATGCAATTGCAAAGATTCAATTGAAGTTGTAGTTGACCCTATGAACTCATTCATCCTTAGTTCCACCCAAATCAATTAAGGTTCTATCGTACCATTAAGTTAATGAGAACTCATTTCAACTCAGAGTGGTCGATCGATGACTCAAGTCGGGATGACTGTAATACCAACAACATGCAATTGCAAAAACTCAATTGAAGTTTTAGTTGACCCTATGAGCTTATTCACCCGTAGTTCAACCTAAATCAATGAAGGCTTTATCTTAACATTAAGTTAATGAGAACTCATTTCAGCTTAGAGTGATTGATCGGGTTGGGATGAACACAATACCAACACCATGCAATTGTAAAGACTCAATTTAAGTTGTAGTTGACCCTATGAACTCATTTATCCCTAGTTCCACCTTAATCAATTTAGGTACTGTCTTAACATTAAGTTAATAAAAACTCATTCATACCTAGTTCCACCTAAATCAATTTAGGTACTAGCTTGACATTAAGTTAATGATAATCTCACTAACTTAGAGTGATTGATCGATGACTCAGGTTGAGTGAACGCAATACCAATACCATCAAATTGAAAAGACTCAATTGAAGTTGTAGTTGACCCTAGAACTCATTAATCCTTAGTTTCACCTAAATCAATTGCAATGAAATTTGTTGTAACAAACGACTGATAGATATTCATATCTATTGCAATAGATGGCATATCTTATTAATTATCAAACAGACATTTTCTTCTGTTGTGATAGATGACTGAGCTATTGGAAATTACAAACATACATTGATATATGTTATAATAGATGACATATCTGATTTAATTATCAAATAGACATTTGCCTCTGTTGTTAAAGATGATTGAGATGTTAGAATTTTTAAAACAAATATTTCTATCTGTTCTAACTGATGACATATGTATTTGAAAATATTTTTATTTTCTTTTAATTTTAAATCAAGCTTATGTTCGAGTAGATAACATAGTACTACTAAAGGCGGTAAAAAATATTTCTTAGATTACTCAAAAATGAGTTCATTGAGTAGTCTTATCTTGTCTTTTCAATATCACCTGTCTTCCTCATGCCCCTCAAATTGTTAATGAATATTAATTAATGAATGTTGAAACCCACATCTACGTACACATACATCTAGAATTATCTCATCACTCCTTCAGCTTCAGCCCTAAATTTATTTTATTCATCTCTTATTTTTTTATTTCTCTCCTGTTTAAGATTATCACTAATTTTTTTCTTTCTTTTCTCTTCTCTTTCTTATAAATATCCTTTTGGATCTAAACTGATCCATATCTTTCCTCGACTAAAATTGCTATTTTGATCTCCTTTTGACATTAAGGTATGGTTCACTATTGCTCTTTCATTCTTATCTTCTTCTTTGTAAGTTATTTATATATAAATTTTTAATTTAATTATATGTTACCCATATCATATTTATTTAAAAAAATTGAAGGAAATTTAAAGTGTTGAACAAATGAACCGAGAATTTTTATTACAATATGCAAAAAAATTTATATGTTGGGAAAAGTTTAAAAGCCTTGTTGGCAGTATTATTTTTTTGTATATATTTTATTTATTTCTTTGTTTTTTATGTTGTTATTAATGTTTTTTGTGGGGTTGTCGTTGTTGGAACTTGTGGTGTGGTGTTGTTGATGGTGTTGGAACAAAGGATGTTGCTTCTTTATTGTTGATGGTGTTGGAACAAATGATGTTGTTTCTTTGTTGTTGATGTTTCTTATTTGTTGTTTCTTTGTAGTTTATGTTGTTGTTGATGTTGTAACAGATGAAGCAACTGTTGGAACAAATAAAACCACCAGCAAGGCTGGTTTGATTTATTCTAACAAACTCCATATCTGTTGCACCAGACTCCACATATGTTGCAACAAACTCCACATCTGATGTAACCGACTCCATATCTGATGCAATAGATGAATAATGTTCTTTCTGTGACATCATTTTTTTCTTCTTCTTTATAGATATAAGGAACTGAATGTTGATCAACTTTTGCTCGACAAACATAAGAGGCTGCAATAAAGATGGGTTCGGAGGAATAAGCTACATGCAAATGGAACCACTTCATATGTGGGAGGTATGTATTACTGATAATGTTATCGTGGAAACACACATAGATTACACTAATTTTCTGTATGTTGTTTTTACCGATTAGTCATTGATCATTCAAATAAGATATCTGTAATTTTACAATTAACTTTGTTAGGTTTGACCTGATAAGGCCGAGGGACCATAAATATGGTTCTAATACCATGTTAAGATTTAATGTTGGTTGTTACTTATATTTATGTGTCAAGCATTGTAAAGGGATCTAGTTTTGGTGGCATTTTAAAGAGATTCAATAGTGATTGGACCCTTAGACGGCCTTCGAAGTCTCCTACTGGGTTAACAAAGAATGAAATCAATATAGTTATTTCCGTAGCCCAAATTTATATAGTTGGGTTACTTAGGGTGATGATTATACACCTGAAGGTATAGTAGGAGAATGCATTTGAGGGAACATAGGTGGCTGATAAAAGACTATATCATCTGAGAGCTAATTAAAAATGATACATAGGGTAGAAAGTAACTTCTGGTGAATGTGACTGATGAAACTTACTTAAAACATGAGAAATGTGTATCAAGTGCAAATAAGAAATTGTATCTAGTAATGAAAAATCTATCTGGAGTTTCTTTAAAAGAAAATAGTGCAGATGGTCTCTTTTCTAGGGATCTATGTCTAGGTAGCGTGGTCGGGATAATCACCTAGATTCTAGATAATAGCAGAAGACCAAAAATGCAGCCTTACGGGCATCGAGGGTTGAAATAGTATATAGTAAGTCTAGAAAACTTATGCCAATAGAAACTATAGTTAAAATAAGGAATCTAAATTACATTCCATGCCTTCTTGTTTGTGGTTTCAATTAGGTCCACTGCTGTTGATCGGATCGGAACCACAAACAAGATTGCAAGACAGTTTGAGTGTTATTACTTCCTTAGCAATATGGATTAATTGATTGTATTTTCTTGGCTTAGCATGCTTTCATCATTTCTTGGAGAATATCAGAGGCTTGCTATAGTATGCGAATCCCGATAATTTTCAAGTTTTAATCTAACTTGCCAATTTGGTATCCAAGCTTGTCGTTGCCGTCTTTGAAGTTGGTATAGAGTTACTGGTCTCTTGTGAGCTCGATCAGGAACACTTTCTCCTTTGAAGTTATGGCCTTAAAGAAGGCCTTCAGAGCATTTTTTTCAGAAGCCTTAAAGTATATATGGTGGGTCACTATGTTTGTTTTAGGTCAAAATATGTTAATGCACAGTCAAGATATGGTCCCAACGATTGAATAGCTCACTTTTATAGAGCATTGCTCAATGCAGCTTGCTCAACCAACTTTCAAGGGATTTGATAAATTAATAAGCAAGGAGTTACATAATGTTTGATCTAAGCTGATTCTACTAAGCCTATCAAACGTTACATAATTCCAGGCTCATTACCCTATCAAAAAATTTGCCCGAGTTAGTTGAAAAATCAAATGAGCTCAATCTCTCAGTCTTTCTGATAATCGCTCTTCTCCAATATAGATGACAAGATATCCGCCATGAAAAAGTCTACACCATCTGCAGAAATGCTTGCCAGAGCAAAAGTCTTTGGAAGGCATCAAAAGTAATCTCTCAATATCAAGTGATATTGAGAGATTCCTAGTCTTGGTTTCCTAGGACTTTCGCTGTAGCAAGAATTTCTACTGATGACGATATATCTGCCATGCAAAAGTTTGCACCGTTATCAAAAATTCTTTCCAGAGCGAAAGTCTTCACAAGTCATTATTAGTTATGCATAAGGGCCATAGGAGAACAATTATCAGCTCCTCTGTCTTTCTCAAGTATCCAAAAAAGAGAAATTTCAACTCCTCTGTCTTGCACTGTTGAGCAATGTATGAAGGAGTTGAAATATTTGACAAGCTTGTACATTGCTCAACAGTGCAAGACAGAGGATTTGAAAATTTTCTTTTTTTGATACTTGAGCAAGATAGAGGAATTGATAATTTTTCTTCTATGGACTTTGTACATTACTAATAATACCTTCTAAAGACTTTCGCTCTAACAAGAATTTTTGTTGATGGTGTAGAATTTTGCATGGCGGATATCTTGCCATCAACAGATATTCTTATTGTAGCAAAAGTCTTGGGAAGGCATGACTAGGAATCTCTCAATATCACTTGATATTGAGAGATTTTTGTTGATGCCTTCTGAAGACTTTTGCTCAAGCAAGCATTTCTGTTGACAGTGTAGACTTTTGCATGGCGGATATCTTGTCATCTATATTGGAGAAAAGCGACCAGCAGAAAGGCTGAGACATTTAACTCATTTTATTTGTCCACTAACTCGGGCAAAATTTGTTGATAGGGTAATGTGCCTGGAGTTACTTAACATTTCATAGGCTTGGTAAGTTGGTTTAGATCAAATGTTACATAACTCCTTACTTATAAATTTATCAAATCCCTTGAAGGTTGGTTGAGCAAGCTGCATTGAGTAACGCTCGATAAAAGTAAGTTATTCAATGGTTGGGACCACATCTTGACTGTGCATCAACATATTTTGACCTAAAACAAACACAATGATCCTCCATGTATCCTTTAAGGCTTCTAAAGAAAGTATTCTGAAGACCTTCTTCAATGCCACAACTAATGGACAAAGTGTTCCTGATCGGGCTCACAAGAGATCAGGAACTCTATACCAACTTCAAAGACGGCAATGATAAGCTTGGATACCAAATCGGCAAGCTGGAGCAAATCTTGAAAATTATCAGGATTCACACACTTCAACAAGTGTAACGCCCTGAAATCGGGTCCTGAGACATGACACAGTGCTTAGGGTCACAGGTGACCCCAAGCTAACCCTTCTACTAGCATAACTCATAAGCAACAGAATAAAAATACAGATCCTCTACTAGTATTTTTATGGCATATTGTGGGGTTAGTAGTACCATTGAGTTTCTAGGTGGAGAAAGGCTAGTCTATGAAGCCTCTACTAGTACTGACTATAGGTAGCCGGGTCATGACTCTCGACTACCCCAACTCAATATGACTGAATAAAGAAAATACAACACTTCTCAAACTGTATAACTAACTCAAGCCCTTGAATCAAAAGGACTCATCACTTGCTGACTGGATGCCACGAACTGACTGGATCTGAAGATGTACACTATACCTTGTACCTACATTACATGAAATGTACCCAAAATACGAATATATGGATTAGTACCATGGAAACGTACCGAGCATATAGGGGTGCAATGCATATATAAAATAATATCTTAATATCATCACAGTTTATAAAATTATGCATGCTGATATAAATGACTCACTTAGCTTGAATTAAAATCACCAAAATCATAAGAGAGTAAAATATATCGGGTGAAACATTTCAGCCATCGTAATAAATCTCAATTCACTTCCATCTCGATTCCAAATCATCAAAGCAATCAAATCTCATAACAATTCTCTTTAGAATATATGTTCATTAAATCTTTCGAAAACAATGACTTTCTCAAACTCAGTCTTTCAAACAAATATGTTTTCATCTAAGATAGAAGAATAAGACTTTTCATATTAGATAGGAGAAAACACACACACACATTGGGAGTCTCTCATAACCGACATAAACCATGTGAGCTACATGGAGTCCAACATCTAACCCACGTTGGAGAGAGCTATCCTATCCTTGCCGTCGGAGTAGGACCTTAATCTTTTATTCACTAGTGATCACTATATATAAATCAGCCTCAGGCTCACAACCTATGGGGGCACGTAGTTCTAGGGAAGTACCAATCCTGCTATACCTCCCGCCCGGTGCTAAAGACTACTCTCAGACTTAGCTCAGATCTTTTCAAAAGAAAATCCACTAATAAATATTTCAACAATTCACAACGGAAGCCTTCATGCTACCACTTTCATAATAAATCAATAAAAGTAAATTTTTTTTCTCATCTCGGTTTCAAAAAAAACCCACCCCTTCTACAACCAAAAGGTCAAAGCTTCTTTATCATCTCAAATTTTTTAAACTCAAGGTGTTTATAACACATGATTTTCTCAAAATAATAATCTCAAATAGGGTTCCAGAAACCCATACATCAATATCACCATAAAACCTTCCAAAGTTTCATACTTTATGACATAAGTACAAAAATAATCACTTAAAACTTAAAATTTCATCTTTTTAATCATACATCATGGTAAAGAAAATTAGCTTTGGGATTCAAATCTCATTGTGCTTATAGCACATAATTTCTCAAAGTACAATCCCAATTAGGACTCAAGGTCTCATACATCAAAATCATATTAAATTTTCTCAAGATTCATGCGTTTCATCATAAATCTATATAACTTACTTTAAAATCTGAAAAATTCAGCTTTATGTACAAAAATGTCATCATTCTCATTCAATTCAACTTCCAAAACATAGAGAGTATCATAATCTCATGGAAAACCATATAGGGTATAAATTCATGCTTCAAATTTATATCAAAACATGTAAAATCATGTATATCCATAAAAAAAATCAATTTGGGCACAAGAACAAAAGGGTGTTCTTGTTGAAAAAACCCACATACCTTAAACTTGAAGCTTTGAATGACTTTCCGAATGACGTAATGCTATTCAATAACTTTTGGGTGTCCCTCGTAGCCTTTGTAATAGGGATTCCAAATATGTAAAAATTATTGAAAACTCATGGTTGAATCTTGAGATATTTGAATTTTTACGTTGAAACCCTAATGAATGTTCTTGGTGATTTTGAGAGAAAGTAAAATTATTTTGGTGTTATGGGAGTTTAATCCCGTGTTATAGACATATATAGGGGTGTTTTTGGCACTTGGAAGTGAGGTATGCGGCGCACAACCCATGGCAGACCATAAGGTGTGCGTTGCACACCTTATAGCAGACATTTAAGTATGCCTCGCACTCCCAATCACACACATTTGATTGAGCGGCGTATTACCCATCGCACACTCTTACTGCCTCTCACGAAAATGGGCATAACTCTTCGCTCGGGTATCAAATTTTTATGAAATTGGTATCGTTGGAAAGATAATTCAATTACCTACAATTTTATAGGACTTGGGATGAAAAATTATATGTATATTAAGAGATAGTCACGTTTGAAGTTGACCTTGTAGAATCGAATGTCAAACTTTGAATAAATCAATTGGTCTTAGTACAACTTTGTTCTATGTCATTGCTATAAACATTTTCCACCTCTAAACTACTCCATAGACTAGGATAATGATCATGGAACTTGTATTCATGTGATAATCACTTAGATTAGAGCTTAGATGCGTAGGAATGATGGTTAGAATTCTAGCATAAAAATATGGGGTATTACAACAAGGCTCTGGTCTTCTCCCAGAAATGTTGAAAGCATGTTAAGCCAAGAAAAAACCATCAATTAATACATATTTCTAAGGAATTAATGATACTCAATCTGTCTTTAAATCTCATTTGTGGTTCCGATCAGGTCAACGACAGTGGACCTAATCAAAACCACAAACAAGAAGGCATGGAATGCAATCTAAAATTTAGAAATTGCATCCTTTTCTTAGATTCCTTTTTTTTTAACAACAATTGCTATTGACATAAGTTTTCTAGACTTACTGTACATCATTTCAACCCTCGATGCCCGTAAGGTTGCCTTTTTTGTCTTCTGTTATTCTCTATCTAGGTGATAATCCCAACCACACTACCTAGTCGTATATACCTAGAAAAGTTTCCATCTACATTATTTTTCTTTTAGAGAAACATCAAACAAATTTACATTACCGGGTACACTTTGATATTTAAACTTGATTCATATTTCTTATATTTTTAGATAATTTTAATCGGCCAGATTCGCTAGAAGTTCCTTGCTACCCTATGTCACTTCTTCAATTAGATTTCAGATGATATAGTCTTTCATCAACTCCCCTTTCCCTAATAGAAATTCTCCTTCAGCTCCTTGTAGCGTATAATCATCTTCTCAAACAACCCTTCCACATAAATTTGGGCTAGGGGAATTTCTATTATTTTTTCGTTCTTGTTTAATACAGTGCAAGGCTTCGAATGCCTTCTTAGATTCCAATGTACACTTAAATTTAAGTCTAATTGCTATTGGATCTCTGCAATGACACCAAATATTGATCCCTTCTCAAAACTTTATAAGCATAAACACGAGAAACAATAGTCAGTTATTCGTAACAGGGAATCTGCACCATCTTTATGGGGCCCTTGGCCTTATCAATTCGAACCCATCAAACTTAACTGTACAATATAGGATCTTATTTGAATGATCAGTGCCTAATCGGTTTAAAATTACATTAACAAAAATATTGTACATTGTGTGTGTTGTCCCAATGACCTTATCATTAATACTTAACTCCCACACATGACAGTGGATCCATCCATCTACATGCACTATATTCTTTCTAACCCATTTGTAATGCCTCATATTTTTGAGCTAGAAATTGAATCATTGTTCTACGTGTGTAAGCTATAATTCCATGTTTTGTGTTTAGATTAATGTGTCATGATCTCTCGCCTAGTATAATATAACACCCCATAGTTTTCCCGACTCGGTATCACTTCATGGTATGTTAAGCGGGGTGCTCATCTAACAAGTTTTCCAAGTGTAGAAAGGGACTTAGTCTCATTTTAAGCTCCAAATATTTGAAGAATTATTTCACGACCTTTCCAACCTTCAATAGTTAATATTTTAGCTAATTCATGATCCGGGGGGTCAATAGGTGTTCTTAGACTAGTTTTGGATTTTTTGGGCAGCATTTAGACCTTGTTTGGGTCCCAAAATAGTGGACCAATCCGATCTTGGCATGCTGCATCGCCTATTGCATTGGTCAATTTTTGTGCAGGAACTGCCAAGCAAAAGTACTGAGGCTTGGTGCGATTAGGGCGCGACGCGTCAGGTATCACGTCGATGGCATCAAGGTGCAGCATCTCCAATCGCGTCGATGCCCAGTTGTTTTAATTTTTAAAATTGGCATCCAAGGAGGGGCAATTTAGTCATTTCCCCTACCTCTTTTTAGCTTTAACACGAGATTTTATCCCAAAATCACCAAAATACATGATAATTTCTCTCAAATCACTCAAGAACACTTTCTAGGATTTCAACCCAAAATCCAAGAGAACTCAAATTTAACCATCACTTATTAAAATTTCTTCAAGAATTGGAATCCCCATATTGAGAGCTTCAAGAATAACCCATCAATAGTTCGAATAGCATCTCTAAAGCAAGAGTCCATCCAAAAGTCATAATTTAATTTACATGGAATTTTTCTAAAAACTAGATGGGCATAGTAAATTCTTTTAATTATGCAAAAGGTTTAGAAATCATGATTTTACGAAAAAGGTTTTTAAATTACGATTATTGGCATGTTTTATAAGCCTTGATTGGTATTGTTTTGGTCTTTAGGACTTGCCCCAAATTAATTTGAAATCTTATATATATATATGTGTGTGTGTGTGTGTGTGTGTGTATTTGTTTAACGTTGATATTTGAATTGAGAGAATGACTCACATAGAATGCCTCTCTTGTTAAGATTTTTCCTGCTCTTCATATGAAATGGATTATTTTGAATGCATCTTGAAAAGCATGATATGAAATATCAAGGTTTAGGTTATGATTTGATTATGGTTTTGAATTGAAAAAAGAGGTTTGTTCATGTTGATAAATGTTGAATATATATATATAATGAAATATTTGCATGGTTTGTCAAAAAAAAATACCTGACCACCACATGTTTGATAAAAGAATGAGAATCTTTGCATAGTTTTGACTAGTGTTTCGAAACATGAAATCTCTTATACTATTAGCATGTTTGGTTGATTTTAATTATTTTTTAATAAAAGAATCATGCATGATACATTATGGCTCAGAAATATGACTTGCAAGTCTTGGTGTGACAACACCAACTCAAATAATGCCATGGTAATTCAGAACAGAACATTCGGGGACAAATGATCCCAAGGGGGAGATAATGTAATGCCCTGCATTTTTTAGCTAGAAATTGAATCATCGTTCTACGTGTGTAAGCTCTAATTCCATGGTTTATGTTTAGATTCATGTGTCATGATCTCTCCCTAGTATATTGTAACACCCCGTGGTTTTTTGACTCGGTATCACTTCATGGTATGCTTAGACGGGTGCTCATCTAAAAAGTTTTCAAAATATAGAAAGGGACTTAGTCTCATTTTGAGCTCTAAATCTTTGAAGAATTATTTCACGATGTTTACGACCTTCAATAGTTAATATTTTAGCTAATTCATGGTTCGAGAGGTCAATAGGCGTTCCCCGACCAGTTTTGGATTTTTTGGGTAGCGTTTAGACCTTATTTGGTGTCCCAAAACAGTGGACCAATGCGATCTTGGTATACCGCATCGCCCATAGCGTTGGTCAATTTTTGTGTAGGAACTGCCAGGCAAAAGTACTGAGGCTTGGTACGATTAGGGCACGATACATCGGGTATCGGTCGATGCCCAGTTGTTTAAGTTTTTAAAATCCGTGTCCAAGGGAAGGGGGCAATTTAGTCATTTTCCCCCATCCCTTTTCAACTTTAACACGGGATTTAATCCCCAAATCACCAAAATACATGATAATTTCTCTCAAATCACTCAAGAATACTTTCTAGGGTTTCAACCCAAAATCCAAGAGAACTCAAATTTAACCATCACTTTTCAAAATTTCTTCAAGAATCGGAATTCCTAGACCGAGAGCTTCAAGAATCACCCATCAATAGTTCGAATAGCATCCCTAAAGCTAGAGTCCATTCGAAAGTCATAATTTAAGGTACGTGGGGTTTTCCTAAAAAATACATGGGCATAGTAAATTCTTTTAATTATGCGAAAGGTTTAGAAATCATGATTTTATGAAAAGGGTTTTGAATTTACGATTACTAGCATGTTTTATAAGCCTTGATTAGTATTATTTTGGTCTTTAGGCCTTCCCCCAAATTGATTTGAAATCTTATATATATATATATGTGTGTGTGTGTGTGTGTGTTTAAGGTTGATATTTGAATTGAGAGCATGACTCACATAGAATCCTTCTCTTTTTATGATTTTTTCCACTCTTCATATGAATTGGATTGTTTTGAATGCATCTTGAAAAGCATGATATGAAATGTCATATTTAGGTTATGATTTGATTATGGTTTTGAATTCAAAAGAGAGGGTTGTTCATGTTGATAAATGTTGAATATATATATATATAATGAAAGAGTTGCATGGTTTGTCAAAAAAAAATACATGACCACCACATGTTTGATGAAAGAATGAGAATCTTTGCATAGTTGTGACTTGTGTTTCGAAACATGAAATCTCTTATACTATTTGCATGTTTGGATGGTCTGAATAGTGTTTTAATGAAAGAATCATGCATGATACATTATGGCTTAGAAATACGACTTGCAAGTCTTGGTGTGACGTCACCAACTCAGATAATGCCATGGTAATTTAGAACAGAAGATAATAAATATTTGGAATGATAAATATTTATAAATGGTTAAAAATGGGCTTAAAGAGATGTTAGGTGGTTCCCCGAAGAAGGAACAAGTTCAGACTACTTATTACCTGAAATTGTGTTTTGCCGCTACAGGTTATTTAATCCCCTAGAGAGATTTTATGCTGGCCTAGAGCCCTGTGGCGTATCAGACTCAGACACTCCAACCCTTACAGCAAACTTGGGTTGGGTGCTTCCCAGCCGAGTCAACGGGGGATTCCATATAGCCCATGTAATATCAGACTTGTAGGGGAGTGCCACCTAACTCAGAAGTAATACAAAGATCAGAAACTGCATTGACAAGAATGTTTTATGCTTATCAAAGAAGTGCCCATATGTTTTGAACCATATTATGCATGATGTTTTACGACCTGCTCTCAACTATTTTATTTATATGAAAGCATTATTTTGGATTGTTCTGCATACTAGTACATCTGTATTGACCCCCTATATTTCAGTATTCTAATACACAGTCCTGGGGTCCCGTTAAGCAGTAGATTGACTTATTAGAAGTTGCAGTTAGTGAGCCTTCTCTAAACTGGAAGCCCAAATTTTCAAATCTTATTGTTTCTTTCTTTTATGTTCAACTGAGGGCCTTGTCCCAGTTTTGTTTCAGACTTAAGATGGTTATTGTAATGTTAAAGATTTCACAGATGGTTGTCACATGTTTAGAATATTCAGAATTTCCCTTTATAAATTGTTCAAGTTTATGAGATTGACCATGGTTCCATCTTGTATTGTTTTCCACTAATTTTCTTATATTATATGAATATTTTACATGATTACCAGATTTAGAAGAGCGACCAAGCCTTTATGGTTTGGGATGTTTGTTACGGCTAGGGCCCCGACTAGGGTCATGACACCATCTATGGCTTAAATTGAATAAACAAATGACTAAAAAGTTACAATAGATGCCACATCTGTTTAAATTGTCAAAAAATTGCAGACATTTGTTACGACAAATGATCAATCTATTGCAACGTATGATATATCTTTTGAAAAAATCAAACAGATATATCCATCTATTGCAACAGATTGTCAATATGTTGTAAATTAAGTTATCTAATAGATGGAATATATTTTGCAAAAAATTACCCATCTATTAGATTTATTTTAAAGTAATTTTCTTTTCTTTCCGAAATACAATAAAAGATAAAATATTATATTTATTTTTATTTTTTTAATCTACATATTTGGAAAGTCGCCAGTTTTATTTAATTAAGAGATATGAACAGTTGTGGAATTTTTACTAACCCCTTCCAATTCAATTATTTATAAATAGGTTCATCCTTACACGTTCAATCTACTACACTTACAAATATGACTGATCCAGATTCATACAAGAAGATTCATATCGAGTCCTGGCAAGAACTTCAAAGGTAGTTAGATAAACTCTTGAGGGATTTGGCCAACTCGGAGTAAGGATGAGGAGGACCCTGTTGCTGCCAGATGAAAATTATCCGGTTGATAATAATAATAGTAATATTAATAATATAACAATGGTAATGATTATAATAATAATAGTAGTAATAATAATTGGGTTATGTTTTTTCTTTTAGAGTATGTATTTTCCTCCTTTTGTATATCGGATCTACTCAAGGGATTCAAAAATCTATGTTTGGTGGTCGACTTTGAAATTTTAATTCTTATTTAGTATTTAATTATCATTTTGTTTATTTCTTATTCTCAACATGTCGGTTGGTGGTAGGGATTGAGCATTTGTGGCAACAGAGGTTAATCTAATGCGATAGATCGTTCATATGTTGCAACAGACAGTTATTAATAAAAAGGGTTATTGTTGTTATTGAGAGGGTAACAAAACATGAATTTTCCATTATTTAATATGAAAAATAATTTGTAAATAAATAATAAGGTAATAAATGATAAACACAATTTATAACCGTAAAGAACGATTATTTAATTTTAATAACTGATAGTAACTTTTCACCATTTTTTAAAATTATTTATTTATTATATAATAAGAAAAAGTCACAATATTGGATTGATTAACTTATATGATGATTGTTAATATAAAGGTGAACAGTTGTGACTTTTTGTCTAAAACACATTTCAACAATGTTGTTGATGCATCGAATTCCCTATATTTTGTGACTGATGTATTAGCTGTTAGAAGAAATAAAAAAACTATTAAAATAGATCGTTGATTTGTTGCAACAGATGGTATATCTGTTGCAACTGATGGTTTATCTGATCCATTTACAATCTTTTTCCAGAACTCAATAAAAATAGTTATTATTTTATTAAAAAAACGATTATTGAAAAGGTATTTCTTAAATTTATATAATAAAAAGTCAGAAAATTTGGATATATGATATGCTGATAATTTTTTTTGTAAAAAAGATAGATTATACGTTGCAACAAATAGATTATTCGATGCAGTAGGGTTTCTATTTGTTGCAACAAAAGATATATCTATTTTCATAGATGAGTTATCTGATTCAACATATATAGAATTTGTTGTCACAACTAATTAAAAATGGTTCTTGAAAAGAACTAATTAATAATAATAATATGAAAAGTCATGATTTATCACAATATTTCTTAATTTAATTAGGTCATAACTTTTCACAGTAATAAAAAATGTAATTAATAAATAGAGGTAGATAGTTAGATTATATGTTGCAACAGATAGATTATCTGATGCAACAAGTTTTCTATTTGTTGCAGCAGATGATATATATGTTGTCACAGATTAGTTATATAATGCAACAGATATAGAATCTGTTGTCACAACTCATTAAAAACGGTTCTTGGAATGCACTAATTAATAATAATAATCTGAAAAGTCATGACTTATCCTAATATTTCTTAATTTAACTAAGCCATAACTTTTCACAGTAATAAAAAATAAAATTAATAAATAGAGGTGAACATTTGTGCCTTTTTGTCACTCATTCAAATTCAATCCTCCATAAATAGGTCTCTCCTTTCTCAATCGTTCATTCAACTACACTCTTTTTATTTATTGAATCTTGGCTTTCATATTACACTTACCACCACTTTCTCTTCCCTGCCTTAGGTAAGTTTTTTTCTTGCCAATTTGTAGTATACGTTGTATTACATTCGGATATTCTTTTCTTTACTTTTGTTTTTACGTTTTTTATCAATTCATATGTGTTCTAGATATGGCTGATTCAGTGTGGGACGTTGATTTTCTGTAAAACGCCGTGAATGAACTTCGGATGTAGGTTCATGACCTGCAATGAAAATTAGGAGTAGTTAGAGCAAGGATGCACCATGAGATCCACAAGCTGAGGAGGGCCTTGCTGCTACCGATTGAAGATTGGTCTGCTGACAATAATAATAATAATAATAATAATAATAATTAGATTATTTTTTTCTTTTAATCTATGTGTATGTATTTTTATTTGTTTTTTTTAAATAAAAAAATATGTTGATGTTTTAATTCATATTTAATTTTCATTCTGTTTATTATCTTTTCAATAAACATGTCGATGATTAGATGTAAGGAATATTTTTGAATCCAGTAGCAATAGCAAGAGTTGAATGTAAACATATTGGTTATCTGTTGGGTTTGTGCAGGGGCTGATTTGTTTTGTTCCAAATAAATTACTCATATGTTGCAACAGATAAGCAGTCTGATGTAGTTAGTTCCTCAGAATTTTCATCTAACTTTAAGTGGTAAAATCCTGATTTGCAATTAAATTTACTAAAGTAGTTATATCCTTGTATTTGTCTTATTTTAATATCTTATTTGGTATTGGATAATTGTATGTCATAACTTTTGCATTCAAATTTCTATATTCAATCACCATTCTACTTTTTTCTCTTTTTTGTTCACTATGTTTATTTACTATAAACGCTGGGCTATTATGTTTACTATTGCTTCTTTGTATATGCTATTTTTCTAATAATTCATCTATATGCATTTTAAATTCTTTTGAATCGTCAAAATTATATTTTAACGATTTTTGAGTTATTATACAATTTTTATCTATTAATTCAATTTTTATAGTATTTTAATGTTTTTTCCATCCTTTTAATGGATTTTCACTATTTCTTTTTTATTTATCGAAAATACAACTAGTTCTACTGTGTCTTCTGTATTTTTTATATTTTTTAACTTTTGTGTAATTTTTTCACTTCCTTTTATCCAATCAGTTTTCTTTCTTATTTTATTAATAACTCTTTTTGCTCTTACTTTTTGTTTTCATGGTGTTGTAAATCACCAATCTGTTTTAGTTATTATATGTGGGTATAATTTATCTAAAAATGGCATTCCTAAATGCATAACTTTTGATGTCAGTTCATAATTATAGATTTCTTCTACCGTTATTATTTTATCTCATATCTGTATTTTTACATTTTTAGCTTTATATGTAATTAAACTCCCTTCATTATTAAATCCTTTGACTACTATTGGTGTTTTTAGTTTATCCCATTTACTTTCTGGTAAACACTTGTATCTACATAAGTTTGCTTTTGCTCCTGTATCTATCATAGGTATATAATATCTATTATAATATTCGTGTACTATTATTTTTACAAGTACATATTTTTTCATATCATGTCAAAGCTCTTTTTATTAATAATTTTTCTTTATTATATGTTATAGATAATTGTGTATGTTCTATATTGTATGATTTTACTTGTTCTAACCATTTTATTCCTAATATTATGTCTGATTTTTGCATTTCTTCCTTTATTTCAAATTCTTTTTTTATTTTTCTGACTCCTATTATTATTTCTTTTTTGGCCGTATGTTTAATGTTTATTAAACTCCTTGGTAGATCTGGGCATATATTACTATTATAATTTATTTCTTCACTTTTTACTAGATAATTTGCTATATAATTTTCTACTTGTCCTGTGTTTAAGAGTATTAAATATTCTTTTTCATTTATTGTTCTTGTTATATAATATTGATTTAAATTAACTGTTGAAGTTGTTTCATAACTTGTTCTTTTTGATGAGCATTATGATTCTGTTTTTTCATGAGCTATTCTTTTAGTTGTACTTATTCTATCATTTATTATATCTAAATCTTCTTCTATATCTATGTCTTTGTAACTATAATCATTATTATCAATTGTTTTTACAAATTGTTCGAAAGGAATTTCTATTTGTATTTTATTAATTTTATTTTTTTCCATTATTTTATATTTTGTTGTTAATACGTATAGATTTTTACATCTTGCTGTAAATATTTTACTTCCTGGGGTTAGTTCTATTCTTGTTATTGTCCAATATAATATAATGATTTATCTATATTTTTATCTGTTATTGCTACTATTATATCAATGTGCTTGGTTTTGCTGTGATATTTAGGATCCTTCGTATATGCAATAGCCGCTTGACTGTCACAATATAATATCATGGGACCCTTAGAATTCTTTGCAATGTTCAAATGATCAAAGAATCTCTTCAACCAAACAGCTTCTTGTACTGTAGATGTACAAGCTATAAATTCTAATTCCATAGTTGACAGGGTTGCACAAGTTTGTTTCATGATTTGCACCACCATTCAGCAAGAAGACATAATCGAAAGTTGATTTTCTATCATACCAGTCACCAGTCCAATCAGCATCTGTATAACCTCTTATGGAAAAATCGGATCCACTATTACAAAGTGAATGATCAGCAGTTCCCTTCAGGTATTGAAAAATTCTCTTTACTACTTTCTAATGATATCTTCAAGGATTAGATTGATACCTGCTAACCAGGCCTACGACATAACAAATGTCTGGACGAGTACACATCATACCATACATCAAACTCCCAACTGCACTAGAATATAGTACTCGAGACATGTCTTTTTTTTCAGTCTTTGGACATATTTCAAGGCTTAAAGTTTCACCTCTTGCTACACGAGTATCCATGAATTTGCAATTATTCGTTCGAAAATGTTTCAAAATTTTCATTATGTATTTTTCTTTATATAGACTCAAAATTTTCTTGAAACGGTTTCTTTGGATTTTAACACCCAATATATAGTCTGTTTCACCCATATCTTTCTTGTGAAATGACTTTGAAAGCCACAACTTAACAATTTTTACATACTCTAAATTATTTCCAGTTAATAAAATATCATTCACGTAAAGCGAAAGAATCACAAATATTTCATTGAACTTTTTCACATAGATGCAATAGTCTTTATCTATCACGGTGAATTCAATTGAAATCACTTTCTTATGAAATCTCAGGTACCACTGCTTTGAAGACTGCTTGAGGCCGTATATTGATCTGTTTAATTTACAAACCTTTTTTCTTGGCATTTAACAATAAAACCTACAGGTTCTTCCATGTAGATTTTTTCATTTAGTTCTCCATTGAGAAAAGTGGTCTTCACGTCCATTTGATGTAGTTCTAAATCTAAACATGCAACTATAGCTAAAAGCAACAGAATTGAGGTAAATTTTACAACTGGTGAAAATTTTTCCTCATAATCTATTCTAGCTTCTTGAGTAAAACCTTTTTCCACCAATCGTGCTTTGTGCCTTTCTATTGATCCATCTGATTTGCATTTAACTTTGAGAATACAGTTGTTCCCAATAGCTTTACGCCTAGAAGAAAGGTCAACTAGATCCCAGACTTTATTGATTTTTATAGATTCTAATTTTTCTTTCATCACTTTTATCCATTCATCTTTTCTAGGACTTGATAAAGCCTCATTCATAGAATTAGGCTCATACAATTCTGTGGGAGATACCAAGAAAACATAATCTTCAATCTAATAAGATTGTTTGGGTACACCTTTTTTGGTAATCTTACGTAATTGAAGTTCAGATTTATCAAAAAGATTTTGGGATTCATGAACCCCACTTGGACCAAGAATCATTTCTTGATTAATTAAATTATCAAGAATGTCCCGTGACATTATTTGATCATCTGAATTCAATATTTCATAAAAAGGCTCATTTTCCTTTATTTCATTCCTTTTTGAAAAATTATTTTCAAGGAATGTAACATCTCGTGATTCAGTTTCAGTAGTACTTTCATATTCTAATTCACTAATGAACACATATCCTTTGGAGTGTTCTGAGTATCTTATAAAGATAAATTTATTTCCTTTTAGACTTAGTTTTCCAAACTTACCAAAACAATCTTTAATATATGCAACACAACCCCAAGGTCATAGATTGTTAAAGTTTGGTTTATTCCCAGTCCATAGTTCATAAGGAGTAGAAGATACTGATTTAGAAGACACTTTATTCAATATGTAGGCTGTAGTTAATAATGTATCTCCCCAAAAAAAGATTGGTAAATTTGTCTACACAATCATGGACCTTATCATATCCAACAATGTTCTATTCCTACTTTCGGCTACACTATTTTGTTGAAGTGTATAATAGGTAGTCAATTGTCTGATAATGGCCTTTTCAATACACAGTTCTTTAAATAATTTTGATAGATATTCACATCCTCTATCGGTTCTTAATGTCGTTATACTTTTGTCTAATTGATTCTCAACTTCATTCATATATCTTTTAAAGCATTCAAGTGCTTCTAATTTATGAGATATCAAATAGACATAACCAAAGTGCATGAAATCATCAATGAATGTAATGAAATACGAAGCACCAGTCCTTTCCCTCATATTCATTGGACCACAGATATAAGAATCCATTAATTACAATAGGAATTCAGCTCTTTTAGCCTTCCCAAATAATTTACGTGTAATCTTTTTGGCAAGACAATTTTGACAAGTTTGCATTTCAATTTTGGAGAAAGAACATAAATGTCCTTCCAGTGCCAATCTATTTATTCGGTATTGCCCTATATGACCCAATCTAGCATGCCATGTAAGTATATCAACATCATTAGTACTTGAATAACATGACATTACACAACGGTCAACATAATAGTCATAAGTTGAAGAATTACAATATAAAATAATAAAGCAATCATAACGATGTCCGAAACCATAAAAAACATTATCTAGAGTAATTCTTACACAATTATGACTAAAAAATAAATGAAAACCAACATCTAAAAGAACAGACACAGATACTAAGTTTCATCGAATTTTTGGAGCATATAGGACGTCATGCAACATTAAAGACCGGCCTCTATGAAAATCTACTTTGAAAATGCCACTCCCTTTGACTTCAAGTCTTGCATTATTTCCTACATAGATCCACCTTGATCCAGGTGAAACTCTATGGAACTCAACAAATGCTTCTCGATCTCGACTCACATAGTCGATGGCTCTTGAGTTTACAATCCAGATAGGATAAGATTCAATTAATAAAACAGTGCTAGAAACATATGTAGCACTTAGAGTTGCATTACAAAATGCTACTTTTTTTTTCTCAGGACATTCACGAGAAAAATTTCCCAGATTTTTGTAAATTTAAAACTCCATCTTGCTCTTATCTTTCTTCTTGAAAAACCTTTTACCCTTCTTGGAATTTGGCAAGTCTTTTTCTCAGAGGGTCCTTCTTTGGTCTCTTTACCCTTCCCGTTCTTTTTACACTTCTTATTACGCTTGAATCCTGAAGAGTTCTTACCACTTGATTTTTCCATAAAGATATTAGAAGCAGCTTTACCATCACTTAGCCGCTCATCTTTAAGTTCAACATGACAGGCAATATCTGAAAAAGTTTTGATGTTGTCATTGTAGGTTAAGTTTACCTTTAATTGTTCCCAACTGTTGGGAAATGATCAGATCACTGTTTGAACCTGCTGCTTATCCGAAAGAATATGACCACCACTTTTGAGTTAAGCGATCATATTCTACATCACCTTAAGGTATTGTTTGATGTTCTGATCATGACGCTTCTTATATGTGTCAAACTTGATAGTCAGCTGTCTGAGGCGGGTGACAAAAGTACTCCCATATGTTCCTTGCAAGTGTGCCCAGATGGCATTAGCAGTAGGAAATACCTTACACTCATGTATGAGGTCATCAACCACAGAACTTGCAATGATTCCACGTGCAATGGAATCAGCCTTTTTCCAAGCCTTATAAGTTGAAAGATCTCTTCTATGTTGTGCAGTATTGCCCTCTTCTAGTAGACTTAAGACATGGTTAATATCTTAAAGATCATTTTGCTCTTTCAGTACATACCACATCTTATGACTCCAAATATCGTAGTTGTCTCCATTTATTTTTTCTCCTTTGTTCAAATCAACAATTATACTTTTTGATGTCATGTCTATTATTAAGAGACAATTATGCAAGTGTGTTATCAATTATGCATGCAAATTGCACATTAAAACAAATCATTTCGCCTTAAGGTTTCATGTTTAGTGTAAAATCGAAAGGACACTTAAGAATCCAATCATCATATACGAACTAAACACTTGACCAAAATTAGAAATTAATTTCTTAATGTGCATTAAAATGATAGCTTTTAATTAAGTCATTTTAAACTCAAATAAATAAATAAATAATATTCATGTAAAATGAGATAAGCAACTTAATATATATATATATATATATATATATATATATATATATAAAATATAAAGTTAATAAATAACTTCATGTTACAAGTCAATCTAAAGATAAAAGTCATCCCACAAAAATTTGAGACAGCTAATATACACCCAAAAAGGCTCGCTAGTCCAAATCTCATGGTAAACATCAATTAATCTATCATTCCATGGTTCACGGAGGGAATTCGTTAATATTGCTAATGCTTCCCAATCCGAGATTTCTACACAATTTTCCAGTTCTACACATTTTATTTCAAACAGATGTATAAAACTAGCAACAGTAATGTTTGGAGTCATCTTAAAAAACTCGAATTCCTTTAGTTTCTTCTCTCTTTCCCTTCGGAAAGCCCTTTCATTTCATAACAAATTTTTTGTTGCCCTAGGGACATCATTTCGTATGATCTCACGACCTCGAAAATATGTCCTTCGACGATGTACTCTTTCATTTTGTTTCTTTGCTCGATATCCGGAACTCCTACTTAGAGTGATTCAAGTTTGTCCCTGTTTAGCCATATCTGAAATAGGAACCAAGAAACAATAAAAATAGTTATCCATTCAATGTGACAACTTATGACACAATTTATTAGCAGAATACAAAATCTGTTGAGGATAAATTAGGGACTAAATGAAACAAAATTATATCAAAATTGATTCAAACACATATTTAAATCACAAACATGTCCCAAAAAAAATTTAAGTGGTTAAACAACTCCACAAAAAAATTATGTCCCCCTTTTTAAAAAAAATTATTTGCAACTCTCATAAACAGTACACTAATACTGATTTAGTATTAGTAAATGGAAACCATTAACAATACATAAATACCCCTTTATCCTTTACAATATATTAATAAAAGTAGCCTCTATTATAAAAAGAATGACCCATTATTCTAAACATTCACGTGTAGAGATTTTTTTTTATTTTATTTACTCTTCCATAGAACAAAATGACCAAATACTCATTCTTCACTTTTCTTCTCAAAAATAAATAAACGAATCTCTTCATTATTTCTCAAAAAAAATTTGAAGGATATGGAAGAAATTCTCTTTACATAGATCTATTCTACCATGGAAATTGATCTTGTTATGCTACTTATTCTTCTTCTATTACTTTTTTTAATAATTATCAAAAGAAAATCTCTTCGTTCTTTAGCAGAAGAGAGAAGAAATTGCAGATTCGTAGCGGAATCGCTATGGTTGTTATTCTAATTTTTGTAGGGACCAAAACCTCGATCTACAACCGGTTATGCTATCTTTCTAATAGGTATGTTCATTTTCAATAATACGAAGGGATACACTTAAACTCGACATCAAAATCATGCAAAACGGAGCAATTTAACCTGTCTCTGATGTCATTGATAGTAAACTACGGAGCAAAATCAGTGTGTACCTTGATATTTTGCAGGGAAAGTGTTAAATTTGCTAACGAAAAGAATTGCTCCAAATCTACCTTGAATCTCTTAGAAACAAAGCTTTGAAGTCACAAACTAGATGCTCTTTTTTCTTGGTGTTTTTGCTAAATGCATTGTATTTTTATTTCTGATCTTGTTCTCTTAGTTTTTGTTGCCTGAAGAAGAAGAATATATATAAGGGAATTGGGCGGGTAAACAGTGACTGAGTAACTGTTCCCACCCCTTTTTTTATTTACATCAATAGGTTACTCCCTTTTTTTTTTTTCACATAACAAAACACAAATAAATAATGAGTTGGGTCGGGTTGGGTCATTCCACATGGGCGACCCATGACCCGTTTACTAACATGAACCAATGATTCCGATGAAAGATTGCATAAGAAGACGACACTATTTATAGTTGCACTCACAAGATCTTAATTTTGTCAAATATATAACATGTTCTTTGTTCTCCCTTTTTTTGATATATATTTATCATTATATTTTTTTTAATAGTCTATTATTATATCCAAATCAATATGATAAACTGGTATATGATGAAGGAAGGAAGGTTGTAAGCAGAGAAATGAAGTATTTCTCCTCAGACATTACATCATAATCTATCCGTTTGTGTGTACTAAAATGGTTTTGTTTCGCTAATCCATTTATTCTGCAAACGATAAATTAATTGTGTGAGAACATAAATGTGATAGTGAATTTGTAGAGTCCTTGAGGTCTCTCAGTTTTGTTCAAAATAAGTTTCAAATTCAAGCAAATACAAGAAAAAATTGCCTTATAATATTCCATGTATGTTGTTTTATTTAAAAAATAATAGCATTAAACTAATAAGATGTCATTATACACATCAGTCCGTCAAACCTCATAGCATTTGTAATCATGACCCTCTGGAAGGTTTTTTTTTTTTTTTTTTTGGAATTACACATGCATCTGTGATGTCATTATATACGCCAATTAGTGGCTATAAGAGGCTTGTTTGGATATGTTGGTTAGCTACGTACTCCCTCATGAATTGTTGATGCAGTTTTTAAGATTATGGATCAAAAGGTAATACCGAGATCAATTTGGCATATTTTGTTCTGTTTGTGGTTGAACTTTAATTTCATATCAATTTGGTAATTCTGTTCCACAAAGTTTGAATCTTTTTCAAACTTTGTTATAAATTAGCTGATGTTTTATTTGATATTTTGTTCTTATTTATAAATATTCCATGAAATTAGTCGAGGTGTATATATACTGGTCTAAACATCACAATTATCAAAATATAAAATTCTTACAGCTAAGGTTTATTAATTTTTCAGAAGATAAACCTCGGAGGATTCTTCGAACTTTGGAGCACACGAAGAGCTCACTTACAAGAGCATCTAAGCTGCAAAGTTGTTGTACCAGAACTGTAGAAGTTAAATTATCATTGCTCTTGAATGTTATGTTATGTTATGTATAAACTTTATTTTAATTTTTCATTTAGCATAAGTAGTAAAATTTTAGCATAAAGTTATCACGATTCGAGCGTAAACCCTAGTCGTAGTGCGATGCTTAGAGTCACAAGTGACCCAAGCTATCCCATGACCTCTGAAGTAAATGATGGAATACTGAGCGAAAACTAAATTAAAATGACATAATCACAATAAAAACAAAATCAGCACTGAATGTCAAAAACTAAGACTATCTGACACAATCAACATGCTGAAAATCTAATTGTCTGACTAGAAATTTCTAAATTATATGAGTTGTTGGGACAAGTCCCCAACTAACTCCAACTATCTAAAATGAAATAATACTAAACAAAAATACTAATAACTACCCCTCGAATGATGAGTACTCACCAAACACTGTTACTGATATGTTGCGGAATCGTACGAAGTGCAATTTGGATGCTAAACATCAGAACTTATATTATAAGACAATAGCAAAAGAAAAGTATGTGATAAATACTTTGGATGTACTGAATATGTGAAAGAACTGATATAGGTTGAACATCATGCATGTGACATGGTAAACTGATGCAAGACCAAGTAATAAACATGTATTGTGACTAATAAAAATAGATTAAAAAATGACAGTCAAAAGCGACAACACCTTTTTTTTTTTTTGGATAAATCAATGAAAAAAAGCCCAGTCATTTGCGTTGGAAAAAGGCTCATTGCATTTTGAAAACAGTCGACTGCATCACTTTTTTTTTACGACGGATAACATTGTTTTTTGGAGGAAAAAAGTAATTTTTTTCTGAAAAAGTGATGCAATGTCTCTTTATGATGAATGAACAAAGAATGAAGGACAAAGTCATTTTTTGAAGAAAAAATAAATCGCTTTGTAAAAAAATAATATTTAAAAAAAACGACATTGTTCATTGCTTTTTATTCTTCAAAATGAATAAAAAATGAGACGGACATCGTCAGTTTTTCAAAAAAATAAAAATCATTTAGAAAAGCGATGGACACTGTCTCATTTTTGGAAACTTATTTTAAAAATTTCAAAAAAGTAACGACAAAAGAAAACCTAGCCATCGCTTTTCTGCATTTTTTGGGATGCAGAAATGTGCATTTTTTGTGTTTCACCTGCCAAATAAAAATATAATTTAATATATATAACCCCATGCAGCACACATTACTAAAATAATCATACAACACATAATACACTACATTATCAAAATAATTAAACAATACAAATCAACAACACACAATTAATCCAATGTCCAAAGAACTTAACAATTAATCCAACAACATCAAAAACATTTAAATAATCCTAAATATTTTCTATTAATTAAAATTTAAATTCAATAATGTCTAAAAAGTGTTTAGAAGCATCAAATTTAACAACACTAAAGAGTAGCCTGTCAATATTCGAGACTATCCCCTAGTCGTAACACGATGCCTAAGGTCACAAGTGACCCTGAGTTAATCCATGGCCTGACATACATTAGAATAGCGAATAAAGTAACAAAATATTGGGCAAAAACTAATTGACATAACTGATTTAAATAATAGTAATGTAAAACTAAGGGTCGATCAAATATAGAAATAGATTTGTCTTACAACCCAATTATGCTGAAATTCAAAACATCTACCGGAAATCTTATACACATAGAAAGTTGTTGGGACAAGCCCCCCAACTAATCGCCACTAACCGAAACTGAAATAAACTGACAAGAAAGTAAAAAATTGATAATTAGTCCCCGAATGATGATGACTATAAAAAGATGTTGTTGAGTAGTGCAGGAAAGTGCTAAGAGCGGTCTGGGTACTGAGCATCCGAACCTATATTATGAGATAATACAACACGCAAAAGTATGCAATCAATTCATTGAATGTACTAAGTATACGATATGGGAAACTAACTAATATAAACTATACATAAATGCATGAAAATATAAACTAAATAAAAGACCAAGTATAAACATGTGCTGGATAAAACTGAATAGTTGAATACTGAACACTTGGTCAAAAATACCTGAACTGAACATAAATTGAAAATGAATTGAGGACTGTAGGAGATAACAATAACTTACGTACCCCAATCTGAGCAAACTGGGGTCCAACTTGTAACCCTAGTGGGAAGGGTACTAGTACCTTACCAAGGGTACCAACACTGGCTAATGTAGATCCACTAAAATAATGTCCTAAAGGACTAGGGTGTCATTCCTCTATTGGAGGGTGATCCCTTATAATCTACGGTGGTGCTGTAGTTCTGGAACTTAGGGACTTTTACTAAAGGTCTCAATACTCAACTGGCGGGCGAGCCTTCATCCTACGCTCACTCGGTGTTAAGTATTACTCCCAACTGAATGACGCTAAAAACTGATATATATATATATATATAGTAAATTATTGAAAATAACAACATATGCATAATCTGAAGTGCTCAAAACATGTCAAGTCGTACATAAATAAAATCCTACGTATCTGGTGTTCATAACCCACCAACTTTGTCTAATGTAACTGAATATGATAATGATTTAAAGCTGATTGTAATAGAGAATTTCCCCAAATACATCCCAAACTCAATAATTTATCAATAACAAGGAAATTTATGTTGGTGAGTATGGAAATATGCAAATCTTATGGGAAAATATGTACTCATGGTTTATTTACACAAATAAACTATAGGAATTAAGTAAATTCATATTTGACCTGGAACTCAATCATGGAGGGAAAGTAAACTTGAGGGTTTGAGAAATCTTTGGGACTCAATGGGTGGAAGGGACACATTGATGAAATTCCACATACCTGGAGTGGAAGCCTTGCAGAAATCCCTGAAGTTGAACTTAAGATGAAGAAACCCTAGATTTCTTTTGGAGATAAGAGAATTGCTTATTTTTGGCTAAGTGTCGAGTGATTAAGAGTTTATGAGGTGTTATGGTAGTATTAACCCCCAATAAATAGTTTTGGAGTGCCTAAATGACGTGGGTTTGGGATTAAGAGAATAGGAAAAGACTTAAAAACTCTTTTAAAGTAGTTCACAAATTTTTGATAAGCAGTCATCATGACTCGAGTAACAATTGATCATGAGTCATTGTCTGAGTCGTGCCTCGAGGACCCAGGTTCCGAGTCCTCTCTGTTATGACAATGAATTCCCTTCTTACGACTCATTAGGACTGATAACGGGTCATTAGGAGAAGTTGTGGATAGAGATTAGATTTCTGGATTTCTTTTTGTTGTGATGATAGGTCCACCTAATGACTAATTGTCACTAATAATGAGTCATTGTCCCTAGGCTAGAATCTAGGATCCCTTACTGTTGTGGTAGTGAATCCACACAATGACTTATTTTGTTTGACAATAGGTTGTTGCCAGATTTGTTGTCATTAGCAGATGATAGACCCTCAAGAATTTTTTCCATATCTTTTTGCCACAATATCGGATTGAAGAAAAACCAGTGGCATTTGGAAGCTAATTTAATTGCATATCTTTCGTCGGGTCTAGAACTAAAAAACATGGTATATTATGATATCTCCCTCTTGGGATCATGTGTCCTCAAATGAAACTTACTAAGCTGAAGTAATAGGGAAAGAGTTGAATCATGAATTAATGTCTGAATCTGTGACTAATGTATGGGCTGAAATAAGCTCATGAATGCATGCGATGACATCGAAATGGATGGATGGCCAGAGATTGAATTGAAATAATAAATTAATTAAGTGATAATAGTACCTCAAACTGGAATTGGGTTCGAAGAGAAAAGATGGGGGTACTTTGTCATCATATCTGCCTCTGCTTCCTAAGTAGCTCCTGCAACTGAATGGTTTCTCCACAGAAACTTTACTAAAGAGAGCTCCTCATTCCTTAGCCTACGAATCTAACAATCAAGGATCTCAACTGGACTTTTTCATAAGAGATACTATTGTCCACGATAATCCTTTCTAAAGGGACCACTGAGGCTGGATCACCAATGCATTTCTTCAACAATGGGATGTGGAAGATTGGGTGCACTGATGCTAACTCTGCAAGAAAATCCAACTCATAGGAAAACTTACCATAATGACTCAAAATTTTGTAAAAACCAACATAGCAAGGACTGAGCTTTCCTTTCTTACCAAACTCTTATAATGATTAGTTTTTTTGAAATATGTGAATTGTGTGTTTCTGTGTGATTTTATTATTTTACACCTCCCCGTAGTTGAATTATGGTATTTCTGAAGTGTGGGGGTGATTGGCATGGTTCCCAATGCATTTTGGTACCAGTATGCGATATTGTGGTTTTTGATGGCTTCGAGAGCCTTATTTTGGACTTATGTAGATATCTTTTGATACATGCGGCGGATGTTTGAATGGATTGCGCTAGAAGCTCTGAAATATCGATTTTAGGCTAGGTAGACCTTTGGTTTGGATTCTGGTGCACATGATCTCATATCAACCTATTGGTCGAAAAGTTAAAAAAATAGAAATATAGGCGTGGGACCTACATTTTATCGAAATGACGTCGGATGAAAAATATGACTCTGCCAAAAGATCCATAACGTCAATTTTAGGGTGATATAGTTTTTGGTGTAATTTTATGGTTTTTAAATCTCATTTCAGTCCTCGATTTAGAAAATTGCGATTTTGAGTTTCGGGAGTCAACTTTGTGTAAATAATATTTTTTTATCAAAGATCCAACTTTTCCAACGCATTCAAAGCGTCGAATTTAGTGTGGTTGCATATTTGTTTTATGTATATCAGACTCTGAATGAATCTCGGATACCCCATTGAAGTTCTGCTTACACTTTTATAAAAAATTGCACTATTTTTTTTAAAAGCTTTTTATTGCCCATTCTTTCACCTTGCCTCTAGAGAGTTAAACCCTAAAATATTGTGGAAGCATAAAAGTGAAGCTTATGGGAACTTGAAAAGCTAGATTAACATCTATTTCTTAATTCTATTACGAATTTAAGGTAAGAATCCACCTTTTCTTAGTAATTTCTTGATTAGTTTCTCAACACTCTAAAAATCATAGGGCTTGATTTTAAACCACAATTTCACTACTTTTCTCTTGAATAATATTTTAATCCAACAATTACTAGTTTTTCATCAATTTAATTTTCAAAACAACTCTTATTCTTGATTTTAACTCAGATTTTTATTATTTTACCCATTAAATCTTAAAATTGGTTTTTCTTCGATTTTAACCTCATTTTGACTTGATTTAACTTAAGTTTTCAGCTATAGGTTCCTCAAAATACAGGGAGAACGTTTTTGAAATAAGGTTATGATTTTTCCATTATTTTTCGAAAATCTATTTTGGGGGTCCATTTTGACCTGAATCAAAAGTAGTCAATATGCGTGTCATTGGTTTTGTTGTGACGCGTAGATTCCATATTTGATATTTTTAGTAGAGTTCGGGACCATTCTTGAGGAGTACGACTTTGGGAGCAAAATTTTGGTTACAGTAGCTTTTGAGGTAGGTCATGACTTAACTCTTTCAGTCTAGGCTGGTGACACAACGTAAACCAGGGACTCAACATGTTGGGTGCCTCAGGTCCACCCGAGATCGGAGACCACCCCCAAGACCCAACCATAACCACCTAATACCCCAATCCAGATGGATTCTAAATATATATGTAACGTAACAAAATAGAATAATCATAAATCAAATACAGTCCAAAGGTGTCAGCCCCAATAACAACACCAATGCCAAGGCTGACACTAATACCAACACCGCTCATACCAACCGATAGTAGTCACACAAAGCCTCTATCAGAATAAAAAACTATATCCGTTTTGGACATGCCCCAGATGATAGCCAAAACCAAAGTCTATGAAATGGCAAAAATATGTAGGGAAATCCATAACATGAAATAGAGCCTTATGGAGTATGGAAGCTCACCACTTCAATCTAATACAAACTATCCCTAAATCAATCACTAAGCAGGAAGAGTATGGATGGTTCCTGTATCTCATGGGAATAAAACACTCGAGGATAGGTTAGGGGGTAAATGCTAGCATGCACTCAGGATAAGAATAAAATAATGCCATCATCTAAAACCAAGTAAATATCAAAATTCCATCACATTCATACATATATATATATCATGTCGGAAAAAGGAATCGGGTTTAGCATGCATTTAAAATCTTTAACCTAGGATTGTGTAGCTTAGCCTTCCTAAAATTGCCTATGGGCTATATGGGTTTAGCTTCCCCTGTTGAAAGGTCCCCGATGTGTGTTAGCCGTATGAGCCGAAGAAAAGAATTCGATATGACTAGTACATCTCCCAAAATATAAGTGTGTCATAATGCACAAGGTTACCAAGACCACATCACATCTGCAAACGTGAGTTTCCAGTTTTGGTCCCCCCAGGACCGCCACCTTCCACGGATTTTCTAACACTTTCCTCTTTAAGTCCATATTAAAACCATTCACACACAACCACTGAATTACCAAGGAGTCTTATTTATTAAGCATTAATCATCGGTATCGTCATACCAACACTAGAGCTTGCAAGTCAAACCATTTATGCCAAACCAAAACCATTAAACTAATTTGAGAACAAAGTTTCCAATTAAACCATTATAATGGCCACCAAGGCCTTTCCAAATCAATTTAAAACCATTTAAACCAATTTAGGTTCCATTACCTTTTATGCAATGCAAGGAGTTCAATAATTGTCAAACTATGTGATAAAAACATTCTCATAGGCATTTTAACAAACATGTTGAGAGCAAAATATTTCCAAAATCAAAACCAAGTACCAACTGACCATTCCCATGTAACCACAAGAACAAACCATAAATAAAAAATGAAAAATCAAGAATAAACCACAGGAAAACATTAACCAACCATTAATAACCAAAACTCCCAACACATAGTTCAAAACCCAAAATAATATCATAATTATTTCATGAAAACCATTTATAAATCATGCCTTTAGTTGGAGCTAATGATGAGAGAGGAGTAACATGCCTTAGATAAAGAATAATACGGAGAGAAACCACCCCTTAGAGCCCTAATTGACCACCTTGAAGGAAACCCTAGCCTTTGCTTACCCCATGAGGTTGAGAGAGATTTGAGAGTGTTTCTAGTGTTTTAGATTTAGAATAATGAGGTAAATGATTTCACAAAAGTGTTTTAAGTCGTGGGTCCATAAGGGGTTAGGAGGATAAATGTCCAAAATACCCCTAACCTAAACTGTATAAATTCCCATAGGAGGGTACGACTGCACCCCCCAAACTGTACCCTAACATATTAGTGGTATCCACCACTCATACCTTAGGCAGCAATATGGTCTCCACACTAACCAAAATCCGACCACCAAAGCCAATTCATACCCAAGTATACGACAAGTACCGTAGAGCCTTATCCAAGATAGAATCAAATGGATCAACACTGGATAACATATGACTCCTTGATATGACTCGTTCACTATCCTTACAGCTCATAGTGAGCCACTCATACTCAGAGCCAAGTTAAGTTACTAAGTTTAAGATTAAGTGAAAGACATCCAACCCAACGACCCGCCACTAACCATATGAGTCGTACCCACCAAGTCGTACACATACCAAAAACTCAACCATCCAATACTGGACAACATACGATTAGGCCACCCGACCCGTACCCACTTCATACAACTAGTATGGTGAGTCGTATGATATCTAGAAAGTTCAAAACCCAGGAAATTTCTCAGGATCCGAACCTTGGATGTTTCAATTCTCTCCCACTTGTATCATTCATCCCCAAATGATGGATCAAGGTTGCATAAGCACAATTTACACCCCTAGATGCCTATACTCTTACCTTTCAAAGAATAAACAAAGATATAGTGAAATCAAACTTTTCTTTAACTAAATTTGAAGACAAATATGTTGCAAAGATCACATACCTTCCACACAAATTTATGGAGAAGAAAACAGGAATGGATACTTGGACTTTATGTCCTCTTCCATTTACCTTGTAGGCTCTTCCATCTTGTGGTTCCTCCATTGAATCTTTACTGAGGAAACATCCTTAGTCCACAATCGATAAACTTGACAATCCAAGATCTCAATCGGGATCTCCTTATAAGATAGAGAATCTTAAATACCAATATCCTTGATATGAAAAATTTGCCATGGATGACCAATACACTACCTCAACATAGAGACATGGAATACAGGATAGATGGAGCTCAAACTAGAAGGAAACTCCAACTCATATGTCATATTGCCAACTCTTCTCACAATCACATAAAGACCGACATATTAGGGACTGAGATTCCCATTCTTTCCAAACCACATCACTTCCTTCATAGGAGACACCTTTAGGAATACCCTATCTCCTACCTCAAACTCTAAATCCCTTTTTCTCACATCTGCATAGGACTTTTGCTGACTTTAGGAAGCCTTAAGACTGTCCCGAATTACCTTCACCTTCTACATAGCTTGGTGAACCAAATTTGGGCCAAACATATCCGCCTCGCCAACCTTGAACTACCCAATAGGATACCTATATCTCCTTCAATAAAATGCTTTAAATGGAGCCATCCTAATGCTATTGTTGTAAGCAAACTCCACAAGAGGTAAGTGCTCGACCCAACTACCACCATAGTTAATAATGCAAGACCGCAACATATTCTCCAATGTTTGAATATTTGTCTCTGCTTGTCCATCCATTTGCAGATGAAAAGCAGTACACGGACTAACCTTAGTCCCCAACCCTTTCTGAAATAATCACCAAAAGTGAGATGAAAACTGTGTACCACGATCTAAAATGATAGAAATAAGTACCCCATGCAACTTCACAATCTCTTTGAGGTACAACCTTGCATAATCATTAGCTAAGAAGTTAGTCCTTACTGGAAATACGTGAGTCGACTTTGTCATCCTATCCACGATGACTGACGAATCAAATTGATTTCAAGATCAAGGAAGATAGGTAACAAAATCTATATTGATAACTTCCCACTTTCATTCAGGTAACTCTATTTTTTGATACAAACCTTTGAGCCTCATTTGCTCAACTTTTATTTATTGGCATTCCATGAGCATGGCCAAAAAATTTGCCATATCTCTCTTCATATTGTTCCACCAATACATCTCTTAAGGTCATGATACATTTACGTCGAACCAGGATGAACAACATAGCAGGACTCTTTTACCTTGGCCAAGATCCTTTCACGCAAACCATCTATATTAGGGACACACAATCACCCTTTATAGAACAGGGTACCATCACCACTAACCTCAAAGTCCATCACCATCTTCCCACATATACCGGCCTTAATCCTCATCAAGATAGGATCTAACATTTGTTTTTCCTTGATTTCAGTACCAAGAAATGATCGTGCCACTTCCCGCACAAACACACCACCATCCTTGGAGTCCAGAAAATAAACTCCAAGATTAGCTAAATGGTGAATGTCCTTTACTGATTCTCGTTTCTCCTTCTCTACATGAGCTAGACTCCCTATGGATAAACAGCTATCAACAACCACATTAGTTTACCTGGTGGTAATGAAGACTCATATCATAATCCATGAGAAGCTCAATCCATCCCCTCTGCCTGAGGGTAAGCTCCTTTTGAGTAAACACATATTGCAGGCTCTTTTGATTAGAAAAGATGTCCATATGCACCCCATATAGATAGTGATGCCAGATTTTCAATGGAAACACCACCGTCAATAATTCCAAATCATAAGTTGGATAATTCCTCTCATGTACCATCAACTAACTAGAAGCATAAGCTATCACCTTCACACATTGCATCAGAACACAACAAAGGTCCACACGGGATGCATTATAGTAGACTATAAATCCATCCTTGCCTTCAGGCAAAGTCTACACCAGGGCCAAAGTTAACTTATCATTCAGCTTTTCAAAATTATCCTCACACGCATCCAACCACAAAAGTTCTTCTGAGTCAACTTAGTTAAAAGGGAATCTATAGTAAAAAAAATCTCTACAAACCTTCTACAGTAGCCACCTAAGACTAAGAATCTTTGATTATTATTTAAAGTCGTAGGCCTAGTCCACCTCTTCACCACTGCAACCTTCTGTTGATCTACTATGATTCCATCAGTACAGATGATATCACCTAAAGAACTAACAGCGTTCAATGAAACCTCACACCTCGAGAACTTAGTATATAACTACTACTACTTAAAGGTCTGTACCCAATGCGGAGGTAATCAACATGATCCACCTCACTCTTATAATACACAAGAGTGTCATCAATGAAAACTATGAAAAAAAGATCTAAAAACTAATAGAAGACCTGATTCATCAAACTCATAAATGCCGCAGGGGCATTAGTCAACCCAAAAGACAACAAAAAACTCAAAGTGCCTATACCGGGTATAAAAAATATTCTTAGGGATATTCACCTCCCTAATCTTATGCTGATGATATCTAGATTGAAGATTAATTTTGGAGAAAAACATAGGACCTTGCAACTAGTCAAACAAATTATCTATCATTGGAAGTGGATACTTGTTCTTAACCGTTACCTTATTTAACTATCGGTAATCAATGCACAATCGAAAGGAACCATCCTTGTTACACATAAATAACGTAGGTGCACCCCATGGGGACACACTAGGATGGATAAAACCCTTATCTAAGATATCCTGGAGTTGCTGCTTAAGCTCCTTCAATATAGCTAGAGCCATTATATATGAGGGAATAGAAATTGGATGAGTGTTTGTAACAAGATAAATCCCAAACTCAATCTCCATATATGGAGAAACACCAGCGAGGTCATCAAGGAATACCTCAACAAATTCTTCACTATCGGGATGAAATGCAAAGAAGGACTCTCCGAGTTAGAATCTTTAACTCGGATTAGATGATAAAGAACCCCTTGGAGATTAATCTCTGTGCTCTAATATAATATATGAATTTCCCCTTAGAATCTAGGGAACTAATCTCTCGCTTAATAACTAGATCAATAGAGAATTTGAAGACAACCTTATGGGCCCAACAATGTAGAGATGCATAACATGAGGTAAACCAATCCATCCCTAGTATAGCATAAAAATGCACCATATCTGATTTAAATAGATCCACCATAGTTTCTTTACCACCAATAGATACCACACACTCTATACACTCTTCTAGCAATAACAAAGTCACTTACTAGGGTAGAAATAGAAAAAAGGTCCAAAATTACCCCAGGATCAAAATTAAAATGTACAACCACAAATAGGGTCACATAAGAGAAAGAGGATCTCAAATCAAATAAAAAGTACACATCACGGGAATAGATTTTCAACATACCAATCATGACATCAGGTGATGCCTTGGACTCCTATTTGATAGTGAGAACGTATAAGCGGTTTCAACCAGTACTGGAACTAGATGGTGCAGCCTATGGTGCTGGAGCTGATGAAGTGACTGGAACCTTATTCGCTTCTTAAGTAACCTTGGTCACCAGGCAATTCCTAACCACAAGCCTTGGCTGACCATAACTGAAGCACTTATTCCTTCCATCTTCACAAAAATCCTAATGCAATCTATCTCAGAACCTGTAAGAAGGATATGATGGAGCTAACTGAGACTCACTAGCCTGAGATTAGGCACCCTATGCCCTAAAGTTGTTGCCACCTTAAAAATGGCTATCAACCGACTACTTAGGGTATGGAATACTAGCCGTTGAGTAACACCCAGAGTTTCCCCACTTCTTCTTAGGCCACTTCCCACTATCCTAGCCACTTTGTTTCTTTCCACCACCCTGCTCAGAGAACCTAAACTTTTTTCCCTACCTTTTCTCTATTTCAGCCTATTTTTTCTTCTCTTCCTCTACCTGTTGCATGTATACAACTAACCTAGAAATATCCATGTCCATGATCAACAAAACAGCCTTAATATCCAAAATTAACTCTCTATATAACTTGGAAGAGAATTTTCTTATTCTAGAATGCATATTAGAAACCATCTCTGGAGCATACCATGATAATTGGTGAAACTTTAAGGCATAATCCTTGACAAACATCTTACCTTACTTCAGGCTTACAAACTCTTCCACCTTTGCTTCCCTCAACTCTTGAGAAAAAAAATGGACTAGGAAAGCATTAGAGAAATCATCCCATAGAGCTAACTCATCACTATCTCCCCTTGACTGATCCCATTCTTCATTCCATTGGTATGCCATGTCCTTCAATTGCTAGGCGACAAAATCCACTCCTTCTATATTAGTGGCAACCATAATTTGTAAGATTTTTTCCATTTTATCAAATAAACCTTAAAGATCTTTCTCCACCTTAACACCAGTAAAGGTCAAAGGACTCAACCTCATAAATTGACCAACCCTCGTAGGCTCAGAAGATGGAGTAATATGAACACCATGCTCAGACTGAGCAGCTACCAACTGTGCCAACATGTGAATAGACTGACGAAAGTTAGTATTTGTTATTTCAGCTTTAGGAGATTGAGATAGACTAGAGAGAACAGGTGGAATTCTTATAGAAAAATTAGGAACTCGACCCCTAGACTGAGTATAGATTCAATGAGTAGAGCGTGTCTCATCAACATTGTCCCTAGTTGGGAAAAAGGAGTTTCTATGAGTTTTAGATCATCGAGGGATGATCCAAAAAGTGAACAAATAGGAATTAGAGGAGAATTTATGACCTTAAACTCTGCAGCTTAAAAATAGAACACAAGAACAAGAAACATTCCTAAATGCCTCGTAGCCTCTCCCTTATAAGTGTGGTGCACTACATCCCCTTAAAAGAGACTCTTCTTGACAATGCTTTATGGACACCCATGTGACCATGAACCTAGGGCTCTAATACCAATTTGACATGACCTAATCAAGGGCCTCGTTATGTCGGGTGCCTAAGGCCTACTCGAGATTGAAGACCACCCCAGACCCAACCATAACAACCTTATACCCCAAGATAAATGGATTCTAAATATATATACATATAACATAACAAAATGGAATAATCATAAGTATAATATATTCCAACAGTCTCATCCCCAATATTAATACTAGTGCCAAGGCTGACACTAACACCGACACCGCCTATACCAATCCATAAAAGTCATACAAAGCCTCTATCCAAAGGAAAAATAATATTCAGTCGGGATATGCCCCTGACCATAGACAAAACCAAAGTCTATGAAATGACAAAAGCATGTAGAGAAATCCATAAAGTAAAATGGATCCTTTCGTAGTATGGAAACTCACCGCTTCAATCCAACAAAAGCTATCCCAAATTAGATTACTGAGTAGAAGGAGTATGGATAATTCCTGTATCGCGTGGGGATACAACGCCTAAAGAGGGGTTAGCAGGTGAATGCGCATGCACACAAGATAAGGATAATATAATGCGAATATCTAAAACAAAGTAAATATCCAAATGCAATCATATTCATACATATATATATCGTGTCGAAAAATAGAATCAGGTTTAGCATGCATTTAAAACTTTAACCTGGGATTATGTAGCTTAGCCGTCCTAAAACCACCCATGGGCTATATGGGTTTAGCTCCCCCTGCAGAAAGGGTCAGACACATAATAGCCGTAGGAGCTAGAGAAAAAAACCTAAGATAACTAGTATATCTCCCAAAATATAAGTGTGTCAGAATGCACATGGTTACCAAGACCACCTTACATTGACAAACGTGATTTTTTAGTTTTGGTCCCCCCAAGATGGCATGACCGTCATATTCCACAATTTTACTAACCCTTTCCTATTTAAAAATATATTAACACCATTCACACACAACTAACCAATTACCATATAGTCTTATTTATTAGGCATTAATCATCGGTATCGTCATACCAACACTAGAGCTTGAGAGTCTAACCATTTATGCCAAACCAAAACAATTAAGCCAATTTGACTACAAAGTTTTCAATTAAACCATTAGAATGGCCACCGAGGCCTTCCAAAATCCATTTAAAACCATTTAAACCAATTAAGGTTCCATTACCTTTTATGCAATGCTAGGAGTTTAATAATTGTCAAACTATGTGATAAAAACATTCTCATAGGTATTTTAACAAACATGTTGAGGGCATAAGATTTCGAAAACCAAAATCAAGTACCAATTGACCATTCCCATACAACCACAAGTCCAAACCTTAAATACAAGATAGAAACAATAAATAAATCATGGGAAAGAATTAACCAACCATTTATAACTAAAACCCCCAGCACATAGTTTAAAATCCAATATAAAATCCCAATTATGCCATGAAAACTATTTATAAATTATGCCTTTAGTTTAAGAAAATAATGAGTGAGGAGTAAAATGCCTGAGATAACGAATAATATGAAGAGAAACCACCCCTTAGAGCCTTAATTGAACACATTGAAGGAAACCCTAGCCTTTGCTTAATTCAAGAGCTTGAGAGATATTTGAGAGTGTTTCTAGTGTTTTAGATTTAGAATAATGGGTTACATGATGTCACAAAAGTGTTTTAAGTCATGGGGATGTAAGGGGTTAGGAGGAAAAATATCCAGAATACCCCCAACTTAAATTGTATAAATTCCCGCATGAGAGTACGACTATACCCCCAAACTGTACCCTAACATACGAGTGGTACCCACTATTTATACCCTAGGCAGTAACTTGGTCTCCACACTGACCATCATGCAACCACCGAAGCTATATCATACCTAAGCATACAACAAGTACCCTAAAATCGTATCCAAGATAGAATCAAAGGGATCAACATTGGATAACATATGACTTCTTGATAAGACTCATACCCTATCTTTATGGATCCTAGTGAGATACTCATACTCAGATCCAATAACTTTCACTTTTGCTCGATCAACTTCTATCCCTTTTACTAAAATTTTGTGGCCGAGAATGATATCCTTATTTACCATAAAATGGCATTTTTGCCAGTTAAACACCAAATTGAATTCAACACATTGTTGCAAGGCTATACTCAAGTTTGCCAAACACATCTCAAATGAATCTCCCACCATAGAGAAATCATCTATGAATACCTCTATGGTGTCCTCCTCCATATCTGAGAAGATAAACATCATACATTATTAAAAAGTGGCGGGTGCATTACATAGCCCAAACAACATTCTCTTAAATGTAAAGGTGCGATATGGACATATGAATGTCGTCTTCTCATAATCTTCAGGAGCAATACAGATTTGGTTGTATCCAGAATGACCATCCAAAAAACAATACCACCCCCTTCCAACCAATCGATCAAGCATTTGGTCCATAAAGGGCATCGGGAAGTGATCTTTTAGAGTCCATGAATTTATCTTGTGTTATTCCATGCAAACTCTCTACCCAGTCACAGGCCTGAGTGGAATCAACTCATTCTTTTTATTTGCAACCATAGTCATGTCTCCTTTTTTAGGAACGCATTGAACTGGGCTTACCCATTTACTGTCAGAAATTGGGTAAACCACTCCTGTATCTAACCAGTTAATAATTTACTTCTTAACAACCTCTTTCATTTGTGGGTTAAGATGACACTTATTCTCCATGGTTCGAATACAATCTTTCTCAAGTTGAATTTTATACGTGCAGATGCCAGGGGGAATGCCAATAATGACAGCAATGGTCCATCCTATAGCTCTCTTGTACCTCTAAAGTACTAAAATAAGTGTGTTTATCAATTGCTTACCAAAATCAGCTAAAATAATAACAAGTAGTGTGTTCTCGTTGCCCAAAAACATATATCATAACTGCCTGGGTAGTTCTTTCAATTCCAACACTGGTGGCTCCTCAATAGATGGCTTGGATGGTGGTGTTGGTCTATTAACAAGGTAAACATTTAGCTTTTCAGGAGCATAAGGATATGCACCCCTTTCTACTAAAGCACAAACAATCTCTTCATACTCCCTGATGCCTTCACTATCAAAATTCATCATAACCGCGACCAAAGGTTCGACAAAAAGTTGCTCAGCTATTGACACCTCCGGTTCATCCTCATAATACATATCAAATACTAATAACACACTCATTTATTTATGCTGCTGCATTGATTTATGCACATCAAACTATACCACTTCATCATTCATCCTGAATAAGATCTTATTCGCTCTTAAATTAATCAACATATTTCTAATTGCGAGGAAAGGTCAACCTAAGATTATGGGCACCTTGACGTCCACCTTGCAATCCAGAATGATAAAGTCTTCAAGGAATATAAAGTTGGACAACTTCACTAATACATCATACAAAATGCCAACAAGTCGCTTTACTGACCTATCCACCATCACGAGTCGCATGTTAGTGGGTATGGCATTTCCTAGACCCAAATTTCTATAAAAAGCCAGCGACCTCAAATTTATGCTTGCTCCCAGATCACATAATGCCTTGGAAAAGTCCATAGTCCCAATTGTACAGGGAATAGTGAATGCGCCAGGGCCTGGTTTCTTCTTCACCAAGGTCCTTGTAGAAATAGCGCTACAATAATAAAGATTACCCTCTAATTCATAGCTCACCACTCTTTTCTTAGTCATAAGGTCCTTCATGAATTTCGCGTATCCTAGCATTTGCTCAAGTGCCTTAACCAAAGGCACATTTATTATTAATTGCTTTAGTACTGCCATGAATTTACTGAATTTTGCATCATCAATTTTCTTCTTCAATAACTGAGGAAAGGGAGGTGGTGGTCTTTGGATAGTTTTTAGCACTACCTTCTTCTCCTTCTCTTCACCTTTCTCTAGAACATTATCAGAATTATCCAGCTTCTCAAACTCTATTGGACCTCCTTCCGGTTCATCAACAGCTACCTCATCAACTGCAGGTTTGCCCACAGTAGGGCCAAGTAATATCTTACCACTTCTAGTGGTAATAGCCATGCATAAGCCATCATTCCATCGCTTTTGGACCGTATCGCTTGGTAACATTCTGCTCTTCCTCTGGTTGAATGTTGTACAGAGTTGGCTCATCTCCTGCTCTAACTATTTGATTATGGTGGACTGTGAGTGCACCAACTGACTGATGGATGTCATATAAGTCTTCATAGTGGTCACACCAGAGTTGGTAGCCTCTACTTCCTTCAACAACTTATCCATCATATCCTCTATGGAAATTTTTTAAGAACTACTTGAAGTAGTCTTACAATTTCCAAGAGGAACATATAGCCCGCTCCTGTCATTATTATTCCTCAAATTTTCCTGCTCCCTACCTTTATAACCAGGCTTACCATAAAAGTTCCAACCTTGATTCCCTTGGCTATTGCCTCGAAAACCCCCTAATTATTAACATAGTTAGCCTCTTCTTTTGCATCAACCTCAATCCTATCATGAGATCTCACAACTTTCACATTCTCAACTTTGCCTGATAGCAAGTGCTTGGTTAAAAAATCTATCTATGTTTTCAGGTGAGACATGTCTTGGTCAAGTTCCTCTTCTCTTCTATGTTGTTCTGTAGTAATACATATAGAAGTAGTGGGGCTGGCCACCAAAGAGTCTCTGGTATGCAATGCCCGACTTTGTTTGGTCATTTTGTCCAGCATCTCTGAAGCCTCTGGGAATGTAAGATCAAAAGAAACCACCAGCAATATTGTCTATAATTGGCTTTGTAACAGAGCTAAGATCCATGTACAAAGTCTCCATCAAATGTATGTCTGTCATGTTGTCGTTCGGACACTGTGTCAGCTTCTTCTAGAATATTTCCCAGGTTTTATGCAAGGGTTCAGTTGGGAGCTGCCTAAAGTTGCTGATCTCATCCCTCAAATGTAACTTTCTGGAAGGCAGAAAGAAGCTTTCTAGGAAATCTCCTTTCAACTGCCTCTAGTTGGATATAGAATCGGGTGTCACTTATTTATCCATAATGTTGCCTCCCCAGATAGAGACAACGGACACAATCTCAATCAGATAGCATTCTGGCCCACTCCTGGGTTATCAAAAGATTTGTATATGGTGTCAAAATTCACTAGATGAAAGTTTGGGTCATCCCTAGGAAGGCCACCAAACAACCCCTTCAGATTAAGGAGTTGGATTATAGTACTCATAATATAGAACTTGCACCCAGGTGCCAACGGTGGAGGAATGATTGCAACAGTTGCACCTACTCCGCCTATTCCATCATCATCATCATTGAGATCATACTAGACCAGCTGGTACTCTTGTCTTTCTCAGAACGGACTATTCCTGTTAACATTATGCTGTACTGGTGCAGCTATCTGCTCTGCACACCTTGGGTTACTAGGATTTAGCAACTCCTTGTCTCCCAAATCTTTGTGCTCAGGGTTTGGATGTCGTGCTTGTTGCCCGACATTTTGCACATTCGCTTGAGTTCTAGCTAAGGCTGCCAGTCTATCAGCCCCTTGTTGATCTGCCATTCTTCCAATTCGTTGTGGTTCCAGATTAAGAGGTAATAATGGTTCTCTAGAACTTCTGGTTCTTGGCATAGACTATAAAGATCTTACGAATAAACAAAAACAGCAAATAAACATAGAACTAGGAAACTTAAATAACAGTCAATTTACACACACAACCACATAATTAGACACTCCAGTCATAAACTTACTCATACTAGCCCGATTATCAGCCACTAAGTCAGGAGCATACTTGGCCAACTGATTGAACTTTAGACAGTACTCTCTAACAGTCATAGAGCCCTATCGTAGGTTCATAAACTCTTCCACCTTTGCCTTTCTTATATCCACAGGGAAAAACTTATCCAGAAATACATCCTGGAACTCTTGCCAAGTTGTAGGGACAACTCCCTCACCTCTACCTTTCCTCCAAGCAATAACCCAGTCATAAGCAAGGTATTTTAACCTATATGCAGCCAACTCCACACTTTGTTCCTCAGATACATGTATTACCTAAGTAATCTTCCGCACCTCCTCTAAAAACAACCGTGGATCCTCATCAGACATGGACCCAAAGAATTCTAACGGATTATTCAGCATGAAGTCACGGATCCTGGCAGCAACTGAATTACCTCCCTGCTGCTGTGGAGCTGGGGCCGGGTTGGCCTGAACATTTGTAGTAACAACTGGGGCCAGCACCTGAAAGGCTGCCCATAATTCAGCATGAGATATGTTTTCATTCAATGGGTTAGTGGGTTGAAGTTGTTGACCATCATTATTTCTTCTCGCTCGACGTAGAGGAATATTTCTAAAAGAGGAGAGCACGAATCAATTACAGAGAGACATTTTAAGAATGATAGACTTCTGAAATAAAGAGTCACACTTTTTCCTAAAACGTCTTGTAGCTTCTTGCTCATAGATGTGGCACGCTACACACCTATGATCAAGACTCTACTTAAGCAGCTTGTCAGTCTCCCTAGGACACTTTAAAACCTTAGGCTCCGATACCAAGTTTGTAACACCCCAGAAAATGAGTCCTAGAGCATCACACGGTGCTTGAGGCTATAAGTAGCCCCAAGCGAACCCTTTGAGCCCTTTTCATTCAGTTCAACACAAATCAATGGGGTTTCCATAAATAACCCTAAAATATCAACAGAGTAATCATCATCCAAGAATGAAAGAATTTTAGAAAGATAACAAAATATGACTTATTAGTCAACTCCCAACATTTATACTAGTCTGATAAGCCTCTAAGAAAATCAATAAAACCAGCGAGCCATTGAGATATGGCCCAACTAACTCATACTCAGTTATCAAATGTAAATAATTCCATAAAACCAATATCAGACATCACGTCCTCAGAACATGAGGACTCACCACAATAGAGAATGTAGAATAGCGTGCCCAAAGAATCATTGTCGAACCTAAAACTGAGCAGCTGAACCTACATTTCGACAAAATATAGCCCACATCCGAATATGTGGGTCAGTACCATGGAAAGGAACCGAGTATATGGGGGTGTATGCAGTTGTATAAACATCATCATCATAAATATTTATAAGAAATATGCAGGATGTATGAAAGACTCACATAGCCTGAAGAAAATCATCATAATCATGAGAGGATGAAATAAGTACAATAACACATTTGAGTCATCATATAATTTGTCAATCACTTTAAGTTCATCAAGAATATCAATTCTAATAATGTAAATATCATTTAAATCTTTCAAAAGAATAACTTTCACAATTCCACTTTCAAATCACTTCACCATTCACCATAGACACAAGAAAACACACACACACACACTAGGAGATACTATAACTGACATAAACCATGTGAGCTACATCGAGTCCAACGTACAACCCATATTGTGGAGAACCATCCTATCCTTTCCATTGGAGTAGGACTATCAATATAAAATCCAGACAAACTAGTAATCACTATATAAATCAGCCTCAGGCTCACTCCTATAGGGGCACGTAGTTCTAGGGAAGTAAGGTCGCTTTATACCTCCCACTCGGTGCTTAGGATTTCTCTCGGACTTAGCTCAGATCATTTTAAAGACAATCCACAAC
>NC_061111.1:31646223-31646701 GCF_002878395.1 Capsicum annuum | reverse complement strand
GATTTCTCTCGGACTTAGCTCAGATCATTTTAAAGACAATCCACAACAAAATAATTTCTGAAATATATAAATATACATCAGGAGCCATCATGCTTCCCATCTATCAAAATCAACCACGTTGTGGATTTCTTTCACACTCAAGTTCAAAACAACTCCATTAAGACCAAAAGGTCAAATCATTCAAAATATCTCAAACATTCAACATCAATGTGCTTATAACACACACTTTCTAAAAAAACACAATTTTCAATAGGGATTCACGACTCAAATATCAAAATCATGATAAATATCGTTCAAGATTCATGCTTTATATCTCCACACATGTAAATTCATCTTTCAAAATCATCAACATCAAGATTTCATAATAATCATCATAAGATATGGGTTCATTCTTCAAATTTGTAAAAATCAAATAAAAATCATGCCTTTGTAAAGAAAATTACTTTTGGGCACAAGAACTCTCTTTCGTTCTTGTGCC
>NC_061111.1:31602614-31646123 GCF_002878395.1 Capsicum annuum | reverse complement strand
GATAAATATCGTTCAAGATTCATGCTTTATATCTCCACACATGTAAATTCATCTTTCAAAATCATCAACATCAAGATTTCATAATAATCATCATAAGATATGGGTTCATTCTTCAAATTTGTAAAAATCAAATAAAAATCATGCCTTTGTAAAGAAAATTACTTTTGGGCACAAGAACGAAAGAGAGTTCTTGTTGAAAAACCCCACATACCTTAAATGATGAACTTTAGATCGATACTCATTTTTAAGGTATTAATCATGCCTTTGAATAATGGTTCTTGGAGTCCTTGAACTAGGAACTTGGAATCTTGAATAAATTTGCAGAATTAATGGTGAACTTTGGAGGTTCTTGAAGTTGGATGTAGGAGCTTTGGGTTTTCCTTTTGAGGGAATTTGATGAAATATAACATATAATACTTCTAATAGGCTTTAATATAGGGTTTGGAAGGATTTTAGGTTAGGGGGAATGACCAAAACGCCCCAAAAAGTCAAAAAAATTCTCGAATCTGTCCTTTGATGGACTGTTTTGATACTCTGAAGTAGATCAACCAAAACATTTTACTCCGATATCCTAATTAGATGAAACCAATATCATTAGAAAGAGGACTCTCATATCTTTCCATTAATATATATTATCTTACCTATATCATTGTGTTCGAGGAGTTATGATCGTTTGAAGTTGACCGAAAAATTCACTTTTGATAGGCTAAAATAGATCGACCATAACTTTTTGCTCCGATAGACAAATTGGATGAAAGCAATTTCATTGGAAAGAGGACTTGCAGAGCTTTCTGTTAATATATAGTAGATCATCAGATTATTATGTATGAGGAGTTATGATCATTTAAAGTTGGAGCGAAAATACACCAGGCCTCAGTTCTATTTCCTACACGTTTTATTGTTCACTACTATTCACAGTTCAATTGGAATGTTCATAACTCGTCGCTCGGGTGTCCGTTTTGGATGATCCACATATAGTTGGAAAGCTTATTCGATACTCTTCGCAATGGTGGGTCATAATCTAAGACATTCGGCATGGGAAATTTATAATTCATTTTAGAAGATGGAACCCAACACGTTTACGCACAAAATTTCAATGAAAAATTTCTCAGGTTATTACAGTTAGCCAGGTATGCTCCCCATGTAGTAGTATACAATAGGTCCAAAATGAGAAAGTTCATGTCTGGGGTGTCAGAGACTATGGTTAAGGAGTGCAGAACAATAATGTTCACTAAAGAGATGGTCATATATAGGTTTATGGTCCATGCTCAACAGATTGAGGAGTAAAGCTTAAGAAAAAGAAGAAGAGAGAGAATAAGAGGGCTAGAATAGGTAGATTTAATTTTAGTTAGCCTAAGTTAAAGAGCAGTAACTATTCCCAGTTTAATCCAAATTCTTTAGTTCCAGCTCCATCCTCTGCCAGTTCTCTAGTCCCTAAGTTCAGGAATGACCGTAATGATGGGGTACTAGGCTCTAAAACCCAGGGTAGTGTGAGCAGTGGTCGTACCTATTTACATTGTGATAAGTGTGGTAAAAATCACCTAGGTGTGTGTAGAGCAGGAAGCGAAGTGTATTTTGGATGTGATAAGCCAGGCCTCAGGATACGGGAGTGTAGAGTAATGGATCAGAGGGTAAAAGATTTCCGTCAGTAGAGCGCCACTTCTATTATCACTAGTGGTCAATGCCAGAATATATTTTATGCACTCTAGTCTTTCCATAATCAGGGAAGTTCTCCTGATACAGTTATGAGTGCGTTATAAGTCTTTCATCTTTATGTTTATGTCTAAGTTTGAAAATTTGCAGTTACAGTGCATAAGGCTTAGTCACTCTATTTAAAGATGATCCCATCCATGTACAAGTTAATGCATTACAAGTGTTCCATGAAATATCTCTATGAATGAATTATGACCAACTAAACATTGTTATGTTATTCAAGATGATGCTTTTTTTAAATTTTTATGCTATCGAGTCTTGGGGGATTTAATACCCAACAATCTAGCTGTTAGTTAGAGACAATGTTAGTTATAGAATAGTATCGGTCATGTCATGATTGGTAGTACTCTCAGTCTGTTACAGAACTCAATAGAATTTAGTCAATTACAAAACTTAGGAAAACTCAGTAATCTATGTATCAGTCCAGTCTAGTTTAGTACACTCTGTTCAATGTCTTTTAGTTGGGAGTATGATTCAGCACTGAGCGAGCCTAGGGATGGGGACACGCCCGTTAGTTAGGATTGGGTCCCTAGAAGCAATCTCTAAGCTCCAGAATTATGTAGCCAGTGTAGGTTATGAGATGTCACCCGTTAGGTAAGACTGACATACTCAGGGATCACCCGCAAGATTAGGACTAATCTCATGGGTCATCCTTTAGTTAGGACTGACTCCACAACAGTTGTCTTTACCCATGGCATGGTACTGACGCCCTTCTAATTGGGTTATAGATTGGACCCCAACTTTGTTATCTTCTCTTATTTTGGGCATGTCAGTTGGATGATCACCTCCCACAGTTTTAGTTTCAGTCTTCAATTTAGAACTCATCTCAATTTTAGAGAATTAGGACTGTCAGACACAGTTATTCAGCATCAGTAATTTCAGATATCAGTTATACAGTTATCAGAACTTGGTACTTAGCTTCAAAAAAGCTCAATTATAGTATTCACATACTCTTGTATTCAGTTACTCTATATCACTTAGTTAGTTATTGTTCATGTATATGAACCGTTGCATTCATCCTTACCTTATTTATCATACCAGTATATTACCACGTACTGACGCATACTTTTCTATAAGACACATCACATAGAGTCTCGTACAAGGGTGTGTAGCACACCACACTTATGGACAAGAGTCTATAAGATATTTTAGTAAAAGTTTCACTTGTTTAAGTATTCATGTGGTGTGAGTGAGCATGAGCTCGTGTTAATCTCTCAGTATAATCCGCTTCATCCTTTCATCTATAGAACATGTCTCCCAAAAGGACTAACAAAAGAAGAACTAGAAACCAGTTGGCCCCTCAGCCCATTCAGGCAGATTCCCTGGATGAATATATCTCTCACCTAGAATTTAGAACTACATTCACTACTCTAGTCAATTCAGTCATAGCTCAGAATGTATGGTGAGCTGCTATTTCAGCAAACCTAGTGGCCAACACTGCTGCAACTAGATTTTAGGATTTCACCCAAATGAATCCTCCTTCCTTCATTGTATAAAAGTCAGAAGAGGACCCACAAGAGTCTCTCGATCAGGTTCAAAAAGTCACAAATATCATGGGAGTGACTTTGAGTAAGAGTGCTGAGTTAGCTGCTTATCTACAACAAGATGTAGCCTTTACATTGTTTAATCAGTGAAAGGTAGACAGGGGTATAGATGCAGAACCCATAGAGTGGGAAGAGTTTGCTACTGCCTTTCTAGATAGATTCTTTCCCTTAGAGATGAGAAAAGCTTAAGTGTTAGAGTTCATCAATCTCAGACAAGATAGTATGAGCGTAAATAAGTATTTCCTCAAGTTTACTCAGCTAGCCAGCTATGCTCTCCATGTAGTAGTAGACAATAGGTCCAGAATGAGAAAGTTCATATCTGGGGTGTCAGATAGTATGGTTAAGGAGTGCAGAACAATAATGTTCATTAAAGAGATGGACATATTAAGGCTTATGGCCCATCTTCAACAGATTGAGGAGCAGAAGCTTAAGAAGAAGAAGAGAGAGAATAAGAAGGCTAGAATAGGTAGCTTTAATTTTAGTTAACCTATGTCAGAGGGTAGTAGCCATTCCCAGTTTTGTCCAAAGTCTTCAGTTCCAGCTCTGCCCTCAGCTAGTGCTCTAGTCCCTAAGTTTAGGAATGATAGTCATGATGGGGTACCAGGCTCCAAAACCTAGGGTAGTGTGAGCAGTGGTCATACCTTTCTTTTTTATGTAAAGTATGGTAAAAATCACCTAGGTGTGTGTAGAGTAGGCCGTGAAGTGTGTTTTGGATATGGTTATCCAGGCCACAGGATGCGGGAGTGTAGAGTAATGGCTCAGAGGGGAAAAGATTTGCATCAACAGAGCACCACTTCTAGTACCACTAATGGTCAACGCCAGAATAGATTTTATGCACTCCAGTCTTGCCATTATCATGGAAGTTCTCTTGATACAGTTACGGACACGTTATAAGTCTTTCATCTTTATGTTTATGCCTTGTTAGATCTCAAGGCTTTACTTTTCTTGTAACCTCTAAATAGCTGTCAACTTTGGTGTCAGACCCAAAATATTAGCAGAGCCCTCCTCCATGTCTACCTCATACTCTATAAGTAAAGTGGTGATAGTTTAGTTTAGGGTTTATTAGTGATTCACAGATTTAGAATAGTGGCCTTAATCTAATGGGGAGATGGTAGAACAAGTAACTAAGTCAGGCTTTCAGATTTTATTAGTGATGTCAGTAATGATTGTATTCATGCCTTACTTGTCAGTTCTATAATTACAGATCATATTCATGCACATTATTGAAAACCATATATGCTTACAGTTCCTAGTGTAAGGAGTCCCAGTTCAATTAGTACTCAGTTCCAGCACTATCTTAGTTACAGTCTCAGTCACAGTCTTAGCCCAGTAATCAGATTAGTACCTCCGTTTATATACTATTTAAGAGTCATGATATACTCTTGGTCTTACATTCTTAAATAATATCCTTCTCACAAATTTATGCTCAGTTGTCTCATGTTACTCAGTCCGTATCTTCCTTATATTCATAAAATTCTATAATTTTAGTACAGTTATTTAGACCAAGTATAGTTCAGCCTAACACACCCAGTATTCCCCTACTAGCTATTAAGTTTATCAGATAAGTTAGTACGTTTAAGCATTCGTACTCAGCTCTCATATAAATATTTTCAGTAGTCACAAGCGAAGTGTCTTACTGAGGTAAGGTGTATTGTTGAGAGAGTACTCGAGGAATATGTCTAAGTTCCAAAAATTTGCAGTTACAGTGCATAAGGTTTAGTCACTCTATTTTAAGACGAGGTTTCATAGGCCTCACCTCATGTTGTAGAATTTTAGCCAAGCTATGAGTTCAGCCGAGCTTATGTATCATGCCTCAATTTTAGATCCCAGATATTCAGTTATGATTTAGTTCATAGGTTCCCCGTGCATCATCTCATGCTTTTCCTTAGTATCTCAGCCAAGTCAACATGCCTGAGGGACATAGTGTTCCAAGGGGGAGATGCACTATAACCCCCAAGCTATCATGATCTAAATCTTCCATTTTCTCTTCACGTAACGAATCCAGTCGAAGTAATGGGTCCTCAAAGTTGATCCTCTAGTTCTAATCTCATCCATAAGCTATGTACTCAAGGGCTCAGTTCAGTTCACGATATTCAGTTTATGTATCACGTTTCATACTCGTTCATGTTCTCATATTCCTATTAATACTTGTTTAGTAAATGATCTTAGGCTTATCAGTGTTCTTAGCTTAAGGTAATAGTATTTCTTAGATGTACACAATTCCATGTTTAGTTAAAGCCATAATCTTAATATCAGTTATCATTGTATATTCAATCACGACTTCATTAATCAGTTCAGTCATGTATTCCATACATTAGATATATATGCCTAGTGTATAAAATCAGTCTATCAGTAGTCATTAGCTTAATCAGTCTCATTCAACAATGAATGGTCCCAAGGGAGAGATTTATAACAACCCATAATTTTACCTAGCTTAAATTTGTCCCATAAATGTTAAACTTTATTTAAAAATGAATAAACTTTTATACATGTATAATTTTCAATATTTTGACTTTTATTGTGTGGGAAATTGAATAAACAGTCCATCGATCTAAAATTCACCAAAATCCGACACCCGGGCGAAGAGTTATGGCCGTTTGAGTAAGACAGTGTACCACCTGAGCCATCAGCACATCGCGGAGCCAGCCAAAATGGCAATTTTCAAAAATTAGTGAGCCTATGTGATATTGGTGCTTTGAGCCAAGGCTCAATTTTAGAATTGTCCTTTTTCAGTGTTCCAACGTGATACCATCACATCGCGGTGAACTTCCAGGTCGCATCCAAGGTGGCAACGCTATTGTACCGCATTGAGCCACCATACAATTTCCCAGTCTTCATTTTCCAGTCACCTAGCGCGATAGTGGTGTGTCGCACCAGGGGTCTAGATTGGGAAAATTTCACAAAAAGTTAAAGTTGCGCCCAGGGTTAAAAAGTATTTTCCCATGATTTTATTCCACCCAGATGTGGGATTTAAGCCCTAAAAATGTTTAAACCCTTCATTATTCACTTTCCCCCCAAAATCAAAAGGCATTTCTCTCTTAAGAAAACAAACCCTAGTTCAAGAATCAAGGTCAATCCTCATGAATCTCTCCGAGAGCCTTCAATAACTTTTCTTCTCAGGTAAGTTAGGTGTTCATCTATAGTTTCCTTTCACCCATAGAGTTGAAGAATCCATTTTTAAATATACAAGTTCTCAGATTTATGATTTCCCTATTTGAATTAGATTCATTTCATGTTCATGATAGTAGTTGGGTTACAATCCATGATTTAAGTGCAAGTTTAATAAAATTGAATAACATGTGTGGTGAATATGTGATTACCTTGATAAACCCTTGAATTTACAAAGTGATTAATGTGTCTATGATGTTAATTGGTTTTTAATCAATAATTATTATATGATTCATGAAATTAGATTAGTATTTTTATGGGGAAATATATGAATTGCATGCTAAACCTATGGAATTGTAATTTGGCCATTGTAGTTGCCTTGTTTATATGTTATCCATGACCACGTGCATGAAGTTGTTCTCCCCAAGTTTTTGATAGAATTTCCATGTGAATAAAGTGATGAAATCATGACATGTTAGTATATGAACAAGCTTATGCCTTACAAGTGTTTGATAAAATGCGTATGTGAATTGACAAGTGAAGGCATGACATGTTATTATGTGATCCCATCCATGTACAAGTTAATGCATTAAAGTGTTTGATGAAATGTCTCTATGAATGAATTATGACCAAGTGAACATTGTTATGTTATTCAAGATGATGCTTTTCTTTACTTTTATGCTATCTAGTCTTGGAGGTGTTTAATACACAGCAATCTAGCTATTACTTAGAGACAGTGTTAGTTATAGAATAGTATCAGTCATGTCATGATCGGTAGTACTCTTAGTCCGTTACAAAACTCAGTAGAATTCAATCAGTTACAGAACTTAGGAAAAATCAGTAATCTCAGTATCAGTCCAGTCTGGTTCAGTATACTTAGTTCAGTGTCTATTAGTTGGGAGTAGGATTCAGTACCAAGCGAGCCTAGGGATGGAGACATGCCCGTTAGTTAGGATTGGGTCCCTAGAAGCAATCTCTAAGCTCCAAAATTACGTAGCCAGTGTAGGTTATGAGATGTCAGCCGTTAGATAGGACTGACATACTCAGGGATCACACGCTAGATTAGGATTGATCTCAAGGATCACCCGTTAGTTAGGAATTACTCCACAGCAGTTATCTTTACCAATGGTATGGTGCTGACACCCTTCCAATTGGGGTTACAGATTGGACCCCATCTCAGTTATCTTCTCTTATTTGGGGCATGTCGGTTAGATAATTACCTCCCACAGTTTTAGTTTCAATCTTCAGTTTAGAACTCAGCTCAATTTTATAGAATCAAGACTGTCAGACACAGTTAATCAGCATTAGCAATAACAGATAATAAGTTATACAGTAATCAGAACTTAGTACTTAGCCTTAGAAAAGCTCAGTTATAGTATACACGTACTTTTTTATTCAGTTACTCTATATTATTTAGTCAGTTACTGTTCATGCATATGAATTCTTGCATTCAGCCTTACCTTATCTAGCATACCAGTACATTCCTGCGTACTGACACATGCTTTCTTATACTATAATATTTCATATCATAGGTTTGGACGCTCAGGTTCTTGACCACGATTAGCCAGATTCAGCCAACAGTAGCAGATTTAGTAGTGAGTCCTCATTTATTGAGGATATACTTTTATTTCAGTACTTCAGCTTAGTAGTATTTTAGTAGATAGAGTTAGTTGGGGGATGGTCCCATCAACTCCACTTTCAGACAGATTTAGTTAGAGGTTCTTCAGACAATATTCTGTTTTATAGATGTTATATTTTAGTAGTATTTCAGATGTTTTGAACCTTATGACATTTCAGCCTATTATTCCACAATTATTTCAGTATTGTTATTCAATGCTAGCAGCAGATATCATTCATGGATTAGCTTGTGGTCCTTCTGGGTCGTAAGCACCATGTGACAACTACCGGGTAGTCTCGGGTAGTTATAGGATCCTCTGACTAGAGTGTGTCCAATAAATATTGTCCCTAGTTGTGATAGAGGTGTTACGTTGCATCTCAAATCATCGAGGCATGATTTGAAAAGTAAACAAATAGGAATTAGAAAGGACCTTAGACCTTGCAGCTTGAAACTGAATACAAAGAAAGAGAAACATTCTCAAATGCCTTCTAGCATCTTCTTTATGAATGTGGTGTGCGACACAACCCTAAAAGAGACTCTACTAGACACATCTTTGTGTCCTCCCTAATTGACAATGAACCTAAATATCTAATACCAACTTGGTACGACCTGATCCGAGGCCTTTTCATAATGAGCATCCCAAGTCCAGCTTGGATTGGTGATCACCCCCAATACCCTACCTAAGTGTCATCTAGATGCATACCCTGAGTTGGATGATTTTGAACATTTAACAAAATAGCATAATTTTCCAAATCCAGAATCTGGGATAGGTCTATGACCGAGACCGGACCAAATGAGTCCAACTATCCAAACCCATCCGAAAACCAAACCAAACTATTCGTCCCATACCACATGGATTTCAAAATATAAATAAATATATTCCAAAACATAAGAGGATGGAACAACCAATAGTATTATATAAGGGTGTCATCCATATTACCAATGCCAATACTAAGTCTGACACCAATTCGACACTACCCATACTAACCCATAGTAGTTCCAAAAAAGTCTCTAACCCAAAGAAGACCATTATTCGGTTGGGACATGCCGCCAACCATAGCAAAAACCAATATCCATAAAGTAACCAAAGTATGTAAAGAATTCTATGAAATAAATGGAGCCTTCCAGAATATGGAAGCTCATCACGTCAATCTAATCGAGTTAATCCCAAAATCCAATCACTTTGCAGGAGGAGTAAAATGACCAGTTCCTGCATCGCGTGGGGATATAGCCACCCGAAGATGGGTTAGCCAGTGAATGCTAGCAAGAAACTTAGGATAAGAATAAAATAATGCCATCCAGTAAAACCAAGAAAACAAACCATATGCATACAAACTACACACATACATATATATGTGTATATATAGTTAAATATATATATATATATACATATATATATATATAAATATATACATATGTTCATATATATATATATATATATATCTTTATATAACTATGTCAGGAAAGGGAATCGGGTTTAGCATGCCTTTAAAACCATTAACCTAGTTATGCGTAGCTTAACTATCCTAGAACCACCCATGGGCTATATGGGTCCATTGTAACCCCCTGAACAGGCCCCGATGCATGTAGCCGCATGAATCAAAGATACCACAAGAGTAAGCGATTCCCCAAATACCCTTTGCTCTCCATGATATATCTGTACAAGTGTACTTAGAGGATTCTCGTGTTCCTCATAAGCATCATATATGGTCTCCATGACCAACCCTCAAATCGATAAACATGATTTTCCAGAGTTCGTCTATTGGACTCATACTTTCTACCGTTAGCTATCACACCTCACTATTATTGCCTAATTAAAACTATTTCTGACCAACCAAACCATTAGACAATTATTATTAACCAAGGATATAAGTAGTAGTATCGTCATACCAATTATAACTTGCAAGTAATGTCCTTATCCAAACCTTACAGGATTCCCATGTACCCATAGGTTACATTATCATGTTGACTTGGGGGATTCTGATGTACACCACAAGCATTTCATTACTGAATTTGCTTGGGGGAATTCCTTGTACCCCATAAGTTGTTCATTAGCATGCTTTACTTGGGGGATTTCCTTGTACCCCACATAAAAGTTTTATTAACCATAACCATTACCAACAAACTTTACCATTTTAACCATTCCAAACCATAACATGCAATAGTTCCATTATAGGTACAATAATATAGTAAAAGCATTCTCATAGGTATTTTATCAAACATGGTAGGGGCATAGTGTTTCCAAAACCAAATCCATTTGCCAATTAATCTTTCCCATGCATCTAATTGTCTAAACCACCGTTAAAGCATGTAAAAACATAATTAAAACTTTGGAAAACCATACCCAAACATTGAGTACCAAAACACCAACATATATTAGAAAACCCCAAAACCATACAATAATTATGCCATGAAACAATTGCTTAAAACATGCCTTTAGTTTGAACTAGTAATGAAGGACGATTAACTTACCTTATATTAGAAGATGATGGAGATAAATTGCCTTAGCAATCCCCAAATTGATCCTCTAGATGAAACCCTAGCCTTCCTTTACCCAAGAGCCTTAGATAGAATTAAAAAGTATTTTTAAGTGTTTAAGAATAGAAATATAAGGTAAATAATATCCCAAGTGTGATATAAGTCATGGGATCCCAAGGATTTATAAGGGGAAATGTCCAGTTTACCCTCAACTTAAACTGTAAAAAAAATCTCGTCATAGGATATGACCCTCCCATACGAGTCATACCCTCTAATATGAGTGGTACCCATCACTAGTACCCTAGGCCTCTCCCTTGGACCTAATACCATCCACCGTACAACTTACCCAAAAAAAGTCATACCCAAACCATACGATGAGTACCCTTAAACTGTATCCATGGAAGAATAGAATCAAAGGATGTTTGAACACTATCTACCATAAGAGTTGATGGTACAACTTGTACCCAAGCTCATGAACCATGGTGAGTCACTCATATTCAGATCCAAGTTATTTTACCAAGTCTCAGATTAAGTGTACTAACCATACGACCCATCATCCACCATACGACACATCATCCACCATACGACTTGTACCAATTAAGTTGTACCCATTCTAAAAACAAATCAAACCCACCAACTATCACTGGTTAGCATATGACCAAGAGCATACCAATTGTACCCTATTATATGACTGGTACCCACTAGTCATATGCTATCCAAAAATTAGAAATCTAGTGAATTTCTAAGAGTTAAAACTCAATGTTTCATTAGGCTTGATATTTCGACACTGGGCGTGTTTTGGCATTTGTGGAGGCTCGAACTTCTTTTATGGAGAAAATTTAAGCTAATCACTTTGATAATATTGGATTGAGGTTGATTCAAGATAAGGTGTTGAGTGGGGAGGCTAAGGAAGCCATACTTGATTCAGATAGAGTGTCGAAGATTAAGGGCCAAGTTTTGTGTCGAGAGTGGGTGATTGGATTAGGTCGATTGTCATGACCCGAATTGAGGCCCTGGCCGTGGCAAGAAATCCAAACCATTATGGCTTGGATGCTCTTCTCACTTGTAATCATATACACCATTCATATATAAAAAAGGAAATGCGGAAATATAACTTATTACTAAATCATGGTCATTCTAAATTCAAAATAATAATAACGACTGCAATTCAACAACATCTAATCATTATCTGAATTATTCTATGAAACCTCTACTACATGACAAAATGACATCTGTCTGAAAACTGGGACAAGGCCCCCAGTAGACCCAAATCTAAATAGCTAACATAAATTTAAAATAAATAGGCCTTCTGGAACAAGGAAGGCCCACCACTAAACTCGTCTCTTTTGTCTGAAATCTCTACTGCTTATCCAGACCTCTAGATTGAGCTTTAGTCCCTGAGAGGTAGGGGGTTAACAATTGTACTGGTACGTGAAGAAATCCAAAATAATGTATTTGTATTCCTAAAATAGATGAGAGCATATTTCAAAACATCATACATGATATAGTTCAAAACACATGGGCACTTCTTGAATAAACATAAAAAAGTCATGGCAACGTAATTCTATTCTTTGAATTACTTCTGAGTTAGGTGGCACTCCCCTACAAGTCTAATATTCCACGGGCTATATGGAATCCTCCATTGATTCAGTGGGGAAGCCTCCAACCCATGTTTTCCGCAAGGGTTGAAGTGTCTGAGACTGATATGCCATAGGGCACTAGGCCAACGTAGAATAACATACCCGTATCGGCAAAATACGATTTCAGGCAATGAATTATCTGAACTCCTCCATTCTTCGGGGAACCACCTAACATCTCTTTAGGCCCAATTTTAGCCTTTTTTGAACATGTTTCATTCTGAGTTCAAATCATGAAAGTATAACAAAATCTGATTTCTATAATAATCTATGTCTGTTATGGCACTGCCAGATTTGGTATCGTCATACCAAGACTTGCAAGTCATATTTTGGAGTCATAATGTATTATGCACAATCTTTCGTTAAAACACAATGTAGACCACCCAAGCATGCAAATAATACAAGAGATTTCATGTTCCAAAAATACAAGTCAAAACTATGCAAAAATTCTCATCCTTTCAATAATTATATGATGATCATGTAAATCTTTAGCCAACCATGAAACTCTTTCATCTTATACACATTCAACATTTATCAACATAAACAACCCTTTCTTTTGAATTCAATACCATAATCAAATCATAACCTAAATCATGACATTTCATATCATGCTTTTCAACATGAATTCAAAATAATCCATTTCATATGAAGAGTAGGAAAAATCATAACAAGAGAGGGATTCTATGTGAGTCATTCTCTCAATTCAACTATCAACCTTAAACACATACATATATATATATATATATATATATATATATATATAAGATTTCAAATAAATTTGGGGGAAGGCCTAAATACCAAAACAATACTAATTAAAGCTTCTAAAACATTCTTGTAATCGTAAATTAAAAACCTTTTTCTTAAAATCATGATTTCTAAACCCCTTGCATAATTAGAAGACCATTTCTATGCCCATGAAATTTTAGGGAAACCCCACATACCTAATGTTGTTTAGGAGGAAGAGTGGATTCCAAATTTTACCTTCGTTTTTAAAATTATTGACTTGCAAGGATGAGCTATTGATCTTAAAAGAAGAGGCTAGGGTTTTCAATCGATTTTAAGAGAGTTATTTTTTCATGAAAACCAACCTAAAGTGCTGATTTAGTGTTTTAATCTCATGATTGGGGCACATTAGAATAAGGGAAAATGGCCCAATTGCCCTTAAAAATGCAAATTTTAAAAGCTGAAATAATTAAGCATCGACGTGATTGACGACACAGTGTGTCAATGGCATCGACGCAATACCCGATGCGTCATGCCCTAATCGCACCAAGTCTTAGTACTTTTGTCTGGCATTTCCTGCACAAAAATTAACCAATTTGATGGGTGATGCGGCACACCAAGATCGCATTGGTCCACTCTTTTAGGCCACCAAAAAAGGTGTAAACGTGGCCCAAAAAATCCAAAACTTGTCTGGGACATCTATTGACCTCCCAGATCATAAAATAGCTAACATACAACTATTGAGGGTCGAAAAGGTCAAGAATAAGTTCATCAACGTTTAGGAGCTCAAAATGACTAAGTCCCTTTTTACACTTAGAGTATTTTCAAGATGATAGCCTCTCAATCACAGCTCCACGTGACATCAAGTCAAACAAAACTACGGGGTGTTACATTATACCCCCTTGGGATCATTCGTCCTTGAATGATGACTTAGAACACAAGCAAGCATGATTTCAACATACTAAGAAGAATAAAGACGAAAGAATATAGAGGGAAATTGAATAATACCTTCTATGACGTTATCTGTTGACTCAAAGAAGTTTGGATACCTAGCTCACATGTCATATTATGATTCCCAATAGCTTTCTCAACTTTTTGATTCTTCTACAGTATCTTAGCTGAAACTATTTCCTTGTTCCTCAGCTTTTTAACTTGGCGATCCAAGATTTCAATAGGCTCTTCTTTGTATGACAATGAGTCTGTCACCTTGATCTCCTCTACAGGAAACACTAGGGAATGGCCTCCAATACATTTCTTCAACCTGGAGATGTGGAATACCAGGTGAACAGAACCCAGATTTGCAGGCAACTCTAACTCATACGCAACCCCACCTATCCTTCTCAAAATCTGGTATGGTCCTATATAGCGAGGACTCAACTTTTCTTTCTTCCCAAAATGTATAACTCCCTTCATAGGAGAGACTTTGAGAAACACCCAATCACCAACCTCAAATTTTAGCTCTCTTTTTCTAATATCAGTATAGGACTTCTGTCGACTCTAGGCTATTTTAAGTCGTTCTCTAATGATTTTCACTTTCTTCATCACCTGATAAACAAGATTAGGCCTAAACAACTTTATTTCACCCACTTCATACCACCCTATTGGCAACCTATAACTTCTTCTATATATTGCCTCAAAAGGATCTATCTTAATACTGGCATGGTAGCTATTATTATATGCAAACTCTATCAATGTCAAGTGATCTACCCAACTACCTTTGAAGTCAATTACACAGGACCTCAACATATCCTCAAGGGTTTGAATGGTGTGCTCATCTTGTCCATCCATCTGCGGGTGAAATACAGTGCTTAGGTTCACTTAGGTACCACCTCTCTGAAAGGACCTCTAAAACTATGAAGAAAATTGTGTACCTCAGTCAGATATGATGCATACGGGTGCCCCATACGGGTAAATTATTTCCTCAATGTACAAATTGGCATAATCATCTCCCGAATAGTTACTCCTGATAGACAAAAAGTGAGCTGACTTGGTTAGCCGGTCAAAAATCACCCAGATAGAATCATACTAGTTTTGGGACCTCGAAAGTCTTATAATGAAATCCATATTGACCATCTCCCATTTCACAAAGGAAAAGCTATCTATTGGGAAGTACCACCTAGCCTCATATGCTCTACTTTAACTTGTTGGCAGTTCAAATACTTGGAAACAAAGTTAGCCACATCACGCTTCATATTATTCCACCAATATATACCTTTTAGATCATGATACATCTTTGTAGAGTGAGCTTCATCAAGGATTCTTTTCCACAAACCATCTATATCTGGCACACATAATCTACCTTGATATCTCAGCATCCCATCACCACCAATTTCAAAAGACATCACCTTATGTCACCCCATATCTTTCTTAGTCTGCATCAAAATAGGATCTTTAACCTGTTTCTCTTTAACTTCTGCACAAAGGGATAATTTAGCAATTTTATAGACAATCACTCCTCCATCTTCAGAATCCAAGAGTCGCAACCCTAGATTGTAAGTCGATGAATATCCTTTACCATCTTTCTCTTTCCTTCCTCAACATGAGAAAGTCTATCTATAGAGAACCTTCTGAGGGAGTTGGCTACCACATTCACCTTGCTCGAATGATAGTGTAGGCTCATGTCATAATTTTTCAAAATCTCCAATCAACATCTTTGCCTGAAGTTCCATTCTTTCTGCGAGAAAACATACTGTAAACTCTTGTGGTTAGTAAATATATCAATATGTACCTTGTAAATATAATGCTACCATATTTTAAGCACAAACAACACAGCCGCCAACTTGAAGTCATGGGTGGAGTAATTTTCCTTATGCACCTTCAAATTCCTAGATGCCTAAGCTACCACTTTATCATGCTACATAAGTACACACTCAAGTCCTACTCGAGACGCATCACAATACACAACAAAACCCTTTGTACCTACCAGAAGAGTCAAAACAGGAGCAGTTGGCAACTTGTTTTTCAACTTCTTAAAACTATTCTCACAGGAATCAGACTACCCAAATTTCACCTTTTTCTAAGCCAGCTTAGTAAGTGGAGCATCTATAAAGGAAAAACTATCTACGAATATTCTGTAATACCCTGCCAAACCCAAGAAGCTCAAAATATCGATTGGAGTCATGGGTCTGGGCCATTTTATCACTGCCTCAACCTTTTGGGGATCAACCTTAATCCCGTAACTAGACATAATATGCCCCAAGAAAGCAATAGCATTAATCTAGAATTCACGCTTGGAAAATTTTGCATACAACTTATGATCTTTGAGGGTCTGAAGGATTATTTGAAGGTGATTAACATGGTCCTCCTTACTCTTAGAGTAAATCAAGATATCATCAATCAAAACAATGACAAACAGGTCTATAAACTGATGGAATACCCTATTCATTAGGTCCATGAAAGATGCAGGGGCATTAGTCAACCCGAAGGACATGACTAAGAATTCATAATCACCATATCGGGTTCGGAAAGCTATTTTAGGAATGTATGACTCTATAACCTTCAGCTGATGATCTACAGAACGAAGGTCTATCTTTGAAAAGTATTCAAATCCCTAAAGTTGATCAAACAGATCATTAATCCTAGGAAGAGGATAGTTATTTTTAACAGTGACCTTGTTCAGCTAATGGTAATCTATGTACATACTTAGGGTACCATCTTTCTTTCGCACGAAGGGTATAGGTGCACCCCAGGAAGAAATACTAGGACGGATAAAACCTTTATCTAGAAGGTCTGTTGGCTGTTCTTTCAACTCTTTTAGTTCTGCAGGAGCCATATTATAGGGCGGAATGGAAATGGGACAGGTGTCTGGCAATAAATCGACACTAAAATCTATCTTCCTATCAGGTGGTATGCCTGGGAGATAATCTGGAAACACTTCTAAAAATTCATTTACCACAGTGATAGACTAAAGAAAAGGAATTTTGGTATTTTAATCTTTAACTCAAATAATATGATACAAACAGCCCTTAGAAATGAGTTTACAGGCTCTGAGGTAAGATATAAATTGTCATCTAGGTGCTAAAGAATGTCCTCCCACTATATTATCTGTTCATTTGGGAAAGAAAAAGTGACTCTTTGGGTCCCACAATTTAGTGTGGCATAGTATGAATGGATCTAATACATCCCTAAGATAACATCAAAGTCAACCATCTCAAGCTCTATGAGGTCTGCCATAATATCCCTAATATAAACAGACATAACACAATTTCTATACACCATCCTAGACACAACAGGATCTCCCACAGGAGTGGAAATAGAGAAAGGTTCAGTAATTATATTGGGTTCAAACCCAAAATCAACAGCCACATAAGTGGGCACATAGGAAAAGGTAGACTTGGGATCAAGCAACACGCACCCATGACTACATCTGGGGAAGTTTCTACATCCTGACATTTGGTCAAAGCATACAATCGGTTGTGACCACTCCCGGCAGCTAAAGTGGCTCCCTTTTGAGGTGGGGTGTGGCGCAGAAAAATTAGCCTGTGACTTGGAACCACCAACATTCCTTCTAGCAGAAGGACAATCTCTATGGAAATGAATCGATTGACCACATGAATAGAATACTAGTGTACCCAACTGACACCTCCCTAGATGATGCTTACCGTAAGTCTTATACCACAAAAATGTATTATTCTACTGAGTTATACTGCTCTATGATTGGGTATCCTGTGCCCTGGATCTATAATTAGTCTGAAAGTTCTAAGATCGTCTGTCAACTGGGGGTCTGGGCACTGTGGTGCTGGCTACAGACTGTGCATTACCCCAAAACTTCTTCTTCTGCCATCTATCACCCCAATTACCACTCTGTGGCTTACTGTAGCTCTGGTCGGCTATTCTGGCCCTCTTGGCTAACCTGTCCTTCTCCCTAGATTCAGTGATTCTCTTTTTCTACTCCTCTACTTGCTACATGTGGACTGATAGTCTAGAGAAGTACATCTCCTAGTTTAGCATTGCCTCCTTACATTCATGTAATAAGTCATCTTAAAGGCTAGATACAAATATCCTCATTCGGGCTCTGATATTACCAGCTATCTATGAAGCATAATAGGCTAGTTGGTTAAACTTCAGAGTGTACTCCTTGAAACTTATTTTTCCTTACTTTAGGTTCATAAAATCTTCAGCTTTGGCCTCCCTCAACTCTGGAGGAAAGAATCGATTATAGGAAGGCTTCCACGAATTTGCCCCATACTGTGGGCTCAATATTCTCACCCTTAGAATCTTCCCACTCGCTATATCAATGATTCATAACATTTTTAAGATGATAAGCTGTTAATTCCGCCCCTTCCACTTTGTCTACATTCATAACCCTGAAAATCTTCTCCATCTCATCCATAAATTCCTATGGATCCTCCTCTACCTTGGTGCTAGTAAACTTAGGCAGGTTCATCTTTATGAATTGGCCCACCCAAGTAGCCTCAGATGTAATAGATGCAGAACAAATATCCTCCAACCATTGATATGTGTGGCCACCAACTATGCTAGCATATGTATTAACTTCCTGAATTCTGCATTAGATACCTCTCTCTCATGAGTCTGGGTATGGTTAGTCCCTGACCAGGGATCTCTAAGATCCCTTAGAGGGTTGGTCTGAGTTGGTAGAACTCTTGGAGTAACAATAGCCTCCAGAGTCTGAGCTCTATTATGTCTCCTCATACTTTGAGTGGGATAGACCTCATCAGTCTAGGCATTTTGATCGTTAGAACGACATAGAGGCATGGCTATTTTTTTGAAATACTAGAGATCATTGATTAGAGGACAGATTAGACTTTAAAGCATGAACTAAATCACAAAAAGGGGAAATATTCCTAAATTCCTAGTAGCTTTCTACTTATAAGAGTGGCGCACTACAAACCCATAAACAAGACTCTACCCGATGCGATTTCACAAACACCCTGAAACTATAAATCGTGCTCTCATACCAAGTTTTTCATGACCCAAACTGAGGCCCTGGCTGTGATGAGCAATCTGAACCATGCATTCTCAGACGCCCTTCTCACTTGTAATCATATACACCATTTTTATATAAAAAGGAAATGTAGAAATTTAACTTATTATGGAATCATGGTCATTCTGAATTCAAAATAATAATAAGGGCTACAATTCAATAACATCTAATCAATATCTGAACAAGTCTACGCAACCTCTACTGCATGACAAAATGACAACTATCTGAAAACTAGGATAAGGACCCCAACAGACCCAAATCTAAATAGCTAACATAAATCTAAAATAAACAAGCCTGATAGAACAAGGAAGGCCTATCCCTGAACTCATCTCTTCTGTCTGAAATCTCTACTACTTATCCAGACCTCTAGATTAAGCTTCATTTCTTGAGAGACAGGGGGTCAATACAATTGTAATGGTGCACAAAGAAATCTAAAATAATGTATTTGTATTCATAAAATAGATAACAGCAAATTACAAAACATCATGAATGATATAGTTCAAAACATATGGGCACTTCTTGAATAAACATAAAATAGTCATGGCAACATAATTCTATTCTTTGAGTTACTTATGAGTTCGGTGGAATTCCCCTACAAGTCTTATATTCCACGGGCTATATGAAATCCTCCATTCACTAGTGGGGAAGCCCCCAACCCAAGTTTTCCCCAAGGGTTGGAGTGTCTAAGTCTGATATGTCATAGGCCTCCCCATATCAGCAAAACACGGTTTCGAGCAATGAGTTTTTTGAACTCGTGCCTTCTTCTGGGAACCACCTAATATCTCTTTATTTCCAATTTTATCCTTTTCTAAACATGTTTCATTCTATGTTTAAAATCTTAAAAGTCTGATAAAATCTGATTTCTATAATAGTCTGCCTGTTATTTGGTATCGTCATACCAAGACTTGTAAATCATGTTTTCTAAGCCATAATGTGTTATGCACGATACTTCATTAAAACAAAGTTCAGACCACCCAAGCATGCAAATAATACAAGAAGAACACAAGTCAAAACTATGCAAAGATTCTCATCCTTTCAATAATAATGTGGTGGTTATGCAAAATCTTTAGCAAACCATGCAACTCTTTCATCTTATACATATTCAACATTTATGAACATAAAGAACCCTCTCTTTTGAATTCAAAATCATAATCAAATCATAACCTAAATTATGACATTTCATATCATACTTTTCAAGATGCATTCAAAACAATCCATTTCATATGAAGAGCAGAAAAAATGATAACAATAGAGGGATTCTATATGAGTCATGCTCTCAATTCAACTATCAACCTTAAACACATACATACATATATATATATATATATATTTATATAAAAGTTTTCAAAACAATTTAGGGGAAGGCCTAAAGTCCAAAACAATACTAATCAAGGCTTCTAAAACATGCTAGTAATCATAAATTCAAAATCTTTTTCTTAAAATCACGATTTCTAAACCCCTTGCATAATTAGAAGAAGATTTCTATGCCCATGAAATTTTAAGAAAGCCCCACTTAACTAATGTTGTTTAGGAGGAAGAGTGGATTCTGAATTTCACCTTAGTTCTTGAAATTATTGACTTGCAAGGATGAGCTCTTGATCTTAAAAGAAGAGGATAGGATTTTCAATTGATGTTAAGAGAGTTATTTTTTCATGAAAACCAACCTAAAGTGCTGATATGATTTTTTAATCTCATGATTGGGGCATATTAAAATAAGGTAAAATGACCTAATTTTACCTTAAAAATATGGATTTTAAAAGCTGAAACAATCGGGCATCGATGCGAATGATGACACAGCGTGTCGATGGTATCAATGCGATACACGATGCGTCATGTCCTAATCAAGCCAAGTCTCAATACTTTTTCCTGGCAGTTCCTGCATAAAATTAACCAACATGATGGGCGATGCGACGTGCCAAGGTCGTGTTGGTCCACGGTTTTGGGCCACCAAACAAGGTCTAAACACGGCCCAAAAAATCCAAAACTTATTTAGGGACATCTATTGGCCTCCAGGATCATGAACTAGATAAAATATCAACTATTGAAGTTTGGTAAGGTCGAGAATAAGATCACCAATGATTAGGAGCTCAAAATGACTAAATCCCTTTTTACACTTAGAGTATTTTCAAGATGCTAGCCTCTCAAACATGGCTCTATGTGACATCAAATTAAACAAAACTATGGGGCATTACATTGATCTTAGAGAAGGCCCATTATTCTTGATATTCTATCCATCTAAGTATGACTAAGATTTATTATGAATTGAGGCAGTATTATTTGTGTGTTGTTATGAGGCGAGATGCAGTGGATTTTATGGCTCGTTGCCCATGTTATCAGTAGGTGAATGCAGGGCATATGACACCTAGTGGGTTTCTTCAGAGGTTACCTATTCCAGAGTAGAAGTTGGAATGGATCACCATGGACTTTGTGAATAATTTTTCTCATAAATATCATGGTTCTGACAATGTTTGGGTCATCATGGATCGATTGACCAAGTCAACTCATTTTATTCTGGTTCAGGTATAATTCAGTACTGAGAGGTTGGGCCGTATCTACATTTGTGAGATTGTGCATCTGTATGGTGTGTCGACGTCCATTATTTTAGATCAAGGTTCTGTGTTCACATCTTACTTTTGAAAGACTTTTTAGGATGAGTTAGGTACTCCGGTCGACCTTAGCACGTTGTTTTATCCCCAGACTGATGGTTAGTCATAGCGGACTATTTTTGAAGGCTATGCTTCGCACCTGTGTGATGGATTTTGGCGGCCAGTGAGAGCATTATTTTGATTTAGAAGAGTTTGTATACTATAATAGCTACTATTTTAATATCGGTATGGCTCTGTTTGAGGTTTTGTACGATAGACATCATCGCTCTCCAGTTAGTTGGTTTGATGTTTTTAAGGTTACACCTTGAGATATAGACTTGCTTTGTGAGTCATTGAATAGAGTTTGGGACACTCAGGATTGACTTAGAGCGACTTATAGTAGGCAGAAGTGCTATGTTGATCTTAGACTTCATTCCTTGAGATTTGATTATGGTGATCATGTTTTCTTTTGAGTTTTACCCGTGAAGGGTGTGTTGAGGTTTGGGAAGAGAGGCAATATTATCTCTAGGTATATTGGTCCATTTGAGGTTCTTTGGATTGTTGTTGATATTGCTATGAGTTGGCATTTCCCCTTGATCTATCAGTTGTTCATCAAGTTTTTTCATGTTTTTATGCTTCATCGCTATATTCCTGATGACTCTCATGTCATTCATTTGGATTTTTTTAGTTAGATGAGCAGTTGTCCTTTATTGAGGAGTTGGTCTCCATTTTGGCTAGGGATGTTAGGCGGTTGCATTTTAGAGTTATCCCTGTGACTAAGGCTCATTGGAGACATCAACCTATAGATGAGGCTACTTTGGAGGTTGAGGCTAATATGTTTAGTTCCTATCCCCATCTCTTCATTGATTCAGGTATTTCTTTGCCTTAGTTCGAGGATGAACTAGATTTTTTAGTGGTGGATGATCTAACTATCAACTTTTTGATGAAATATGTGAATTGTATATTTCTATGTTATTTGACTATTTTACCCCATCACATAGTTGTATTATAGTATTTCTGAAGTGTGGGGGTAATTGACATGGTTCCTAATGCATTTTGGTACCATTTATGCAATATTGTGATCTTTGATAGCATTGAGAGCGTTATTTTTTATTTATGTGGATATCTTTTGATCCATACGATGGATGGCTGAATGAATTGTGCCAGCAGATTTAGAATATTAATTCTAGGCTAGGTAGACCTTTGGTTTGAGTTCTGGTGCACCCGATCTCATTTCGACCTATTGATAAAAAAAGTTGGAAAATTGGAAATATGGGTGTGGGGCCCACATTTTGTCAAACAATCTCGGAAGAAAAATTCGACTACACCAATATATGCAAAATGTCAATTTTAGGGTGGTAACAAGTTTGGTGTGATTTTACGGCTTTTAAATCTCCTTTCGATCCTCATTTTGAAAAATTGTGATTTCAAGTTTCGGGGCTCAACTTTGTGAAAACGATTTTTTTTTTAACTCAAACTTTGCCAACGCGTCTGAAACATCAAATTTAGTGTGTTTGAATAGTTAGTTTATGTATATCGGACTCTGAATAAATCCCGAACACCCCATCAAAATTCGGGTTGGACTTCTAAAAAAACTGCAACAGTTTTTTTTTTAAAAACAGCTTTTTATTGTTCATCTTGTCCATTCTTTCACCTTGCCTCTTGTGAGTTAAATCCTAAAATAGTGTGGGATCTTAGAAGTGAAGCTTGTGGAAGCTAGATTAACATCTATTTCTTGATTCTATTATGGATTTAAGGTAAGAATTCATCATTTTCTTAGTAATTTCTTTATCAATTTCTGAACACCCCAAAAATTTTAGCGCTTGATTTTAAACCCCAATTTTACTTCTTTACACTTGAATAATATTTTAATATTATATTTACTAGTTTTTCATCAATTTAATCTTCAAAACAACTCTGGTCTTTGATTTTAATGCGGATTTCAAAAATTTTACCCAGTAAATCTTAAAAATGGTTTTTCTTTGATTCAAACCTCATTTTTGACTCGATTTGACTTGAATTTTTAGTTGTAGGTTCCTAAAAATACCGAAAATATTTTTTTGAAGTAAAGTTATAATTTTTCCGCTCTTTTTCAAAAACCCATTTCAGGGGCCATTTTGTTCCTTAATAAAAAATGGTCAATATGGGTGTCCTTGGTTTTATTTTGACACCTAGATTTCATATTTGATGTTTTTAGTAGAGTTTGAGACCGTTTGTGAGGAATAAGGCTTTGGGAGCAAAGTCTTGATTGCAGTATTTCAGCTTTTAAGGTAGGTTATGGCTTAACTCTTTCAGACTGGTCTAAGTAATAAATGATGGTACAAAATGCATGTTAAGGGTGTCAAATAATCATGAAAAATGAATATCTATATGGTGTGCCCATATGTAGTCCAATATGTAATGCAATTTTTGAAATTAAGAGATTATTTGATATGTGTAATCATGTGTGTTCCTATGTGATATGGATAGCCTTGAATATATGTGAATAATTATATTGTGTTCTTGAAATGCTTAATGTTGTACCATTGGTGTATTGTGATATATTCATGTTTGTTGTTATAAGAGACATGTTGAAATTCTTGGATGAAAAGAAAATAATAAGTCAATATTGGCTCACGTGGTTGTGGAAATGTATAATGGTGAAAATATATCCTTGTGATTGGTTGTGAGAATTACATCCTCATATCATCCTCATTCATGAAATATTTGTACCACCGTGGCAATATCTGAGAAACACTGACAACACCTTTTATAAAACCCTTTCCAAGGGAAGTGCTGGGAATGAGATATTGTAACACCTTATAAAATTCTTTTCGAGATATATGGCAGAAAGGAGATATGAGATATGTGTATTATATATGGGTTGACTAACCCCCATGGGTCCTATGTCGAGAAGCTATAGATCGGTAGATGTATACGGGGATTTTGCAATGGTCCTAGAGGTTGTGTGACATCCCCGTGCATCATCATCATCATCATCAGTATCATATACATTGAACTTACGTTACTGTGCTTATATTGTGTTGTATTGCCATCTTGACTTTCCTTCTATGTAATTGTGTTATCTTCTTTTACTTGTATTTGATGATCTTGTATATGCATGTTTCCCCTTATTCTACTTATATGTGATGTAATGCATATTTGTATTGTATCTTGTTGGGATGTTACAATAAATATGGTATATTAGAATTGTTAGTGCAAGTGGTGCAGCCTCCCATTGTGGGGTATTTTTTGATTGCAGGTGACGTGCCCTTAGTGTATATTTTGTATGCTTTATTTACTAATTTCTTGGTCGGCCTATGATACCTACTAAATACAAGTGTACCATACTTATGCCTACTACGACCTTTTGGGGCAGGTCCTAGCTTGAGTGCACCTCGGCTTGGTTGACTCAGGTAATTGTTTGAGCTTCCAAGGTTGCGATTGGACATTCATTCATTCGGAATTTATCTCTATCTTTCTATAGTAGTTATGTCTTTAGTAGTATTCATAGATAGATATTATTACTTTGTGGTTATTTTTCTGATGTTTTTGACTCCTAAATTGTATTAGTAGTTCTTACACTATTGATACATAGTTTTGGGCATGATTGGTACTTTGGATAGGTTCTTTCTACATTGTTATGATTACTTGTATGGTTTGGCTTTGTTCTAGAAGCCTTACCTTGGGATATTTGTCTTTTCTTCCTTTTGTATCAGTTTGGGTTATAGGCTTACTCGTTAACCTACGCCGCGACAAGTACCATCATGACCCTCATTTTTGGGTCATGACACCTCTCGCCCCTTTCATGGGTGAAATTTTTAGGTAGACGAAATCACCAACATCAAACTTAAGCTCCCTTATTCTCATATCTGCATAGGATTTCTGACGACTTTGATAGTGTTCAACCTTTCTCTAATAAGCTAAACATTTTTGATTGCCTTATGCACTAAATCTGGCCCTATAAAAGCAGCTTGACCAACTTCAAACCAACTAATAGGAGATCTATACCTCCTACCATACAGTATTTCAAATGGGGTCATCTGAATACTAGATTGATAGTTGTTATTGTAAGAAAACTCAATCAAAGGTTAGTGATCATCACAACTACCCATAAAATCCATTACGTAAGCCCTTAACATGTCCTATAAGGTATGAATAATCCGCTCGACCTAACCATTTATTTATGGGTGAAAAGTTGTGCTAAGATGAACTTGTGTACCAAGACCCTTTCGAAAACCCTTTCAAAAATAAGAGGTAAACTGGGTACCTCTATCTGAAATAATGGTCAAAGGGACCAATGCAACTTCACCATCTCCTTAAGATAAAGTCTAGCATAATCTTCGGCAGAATCTGAGGTGTGAAATGGAAAGACATAAGCTGATTTATTTATTCGATCTACAAAAATACAAATAGAATCATGCTGATGATGAGTACGAGGCAACCCTATAATAAAGCCTATATTCACCACTTCCCACTTCCAAGTGGAGATGCAATTTACTAAAGTGTATCATTAGGCCTCTGGTGCTCAACCTTAACCTGTTGGCAATTTGGGCACTTAGCCATGAATTACGTAATGTCTTTTTTCATGCCATTCCACCAGTAAAGTTCCCATTAATCACAATACATCTTAGTGTCTCCTGGATGAAAAGAATATCTAGAACCATGAAATTCTGCTAATATCTTCTATGTCAACATCCATATTTGGAACACATAATATGCCCTAATAGAAAAAAACACTATCTATCGCTTTGGAGAAAACCTCAACCTTCTGATTTTGAACTGTTTTCTTCAACTTAAGAAAAATAGGATCTGTGTCTTGCTTTTCTTTCACTTTGGCTACCAAAGAAGATTCCGTAACATTCAACCAAATATTACCTTTGGCCGAATCAACCAATTGAACTCCTAACCTAGAAAGCAGATGAATCTCATGAACTAAATCTTTCTTATCATCCTCTATGTGAGTAATACTTCACATAAAAAATATGCTAAAGGTGTCAGCCATGACATTGGCCTTACCCAGGTGATACAAGACGCTCATATCATAATCTTTCAATAACTCTAGCTACCTTCTCAGATGAAGATTTAGATCTTTTTTGAATGAAAACATATTGTAGACTCTTGTAATCAGTGAACACATCAACATGAATCCCATACAGATAATGCCTCCAAATCTTAAGGCAAATAGGACTATTGCCAACTCAAGATCATAAGTTGGATAATTCTGCTCATGAGGTTTAAGTTGTCTAGAGGAAGATGCTATAACCTTTCTTGGATGAATCAACACATATCCAAGATAAACTCTAGAAGCATCATAATTGGAAGACCCACAAAGTACTCTCGTAGTTTGAGACTTAGAGCGTGTTAACTGAAGTGTAATTCGGGCCTTAAAGGATCGAGAAGTGACTTTCAAAGTGGGGAATATTTTAATCCGTGAAGAATTTCCCTAATATCAACTTTTTTTTCAAATAGAGAATTGAATAAGCTTTTCATCGATATAAAATTCGCCCAAATCTGACACTTGGGCAAAAAGTTACAGCAATTTTAGTGAGACAGTATGACACCTGGCACTTTAGCACGTCGCGGAGCCAGCCAAAATGTCAATTGTCAAATTTTAGTGAGCCTCCACGATTCCACCGCATTGCGCCAAGGATCAGTTTCCCAACTGTCCAATTTCCAGTAGGTTGGCGCGATTATGGCGCGTTGCGCCTGTACGTAAACTCGGGATTTTTCCAGTTTCGGATTTTAAATCCAAGGGAAAAAAGGGTCTTTCCCAACCCCTATATTTATACTTTTTAACACGAGATTCAGCACATTTACACCTAAATATTGTTGGTTTCTCTCAATTTTCTTCATGAACAAGACCTAGGGTTTCTAATCCAAGATCCAAAAGATTCCTCCGTATGTCTTTTGATTATCATATAACAAGGTATGTTAGATGTTGATTCTTGTATTCCTTCCACCCAAGAAATTCAAAAATCCTTTTCTAAATTCAAACATCTTATATTTATGAGTTTTCCTGATTCATGTGAATTGAACTTGAAGTTCAGGTTATTATTGAGTTTTAATTCAGGATTTAGACTACCAATTTCAAGAGTTAATTCTAGTATTCGATGAATTCTATGATGTTCATGATAAACCCTCTTCAAGTTGCATGATATTGATGTATTCATGATGATTAAATATAGAATTTTGTTATAACCAAAGCATGCTCCCTATATATTTGATAAAATGCTTATGTGAAGGAATTAGAGCCATTATAGCATGTTGACAAGAAATCCCCAAATTGTTTGTAAGTTCATGCATGCCAAGTGTTTGTAGAAAAGCCTTAGTGAATGAATTATGACATGTTAGAATGAAATTTCCTAATTATGTGCTCTTCAATGCATGTAAAATTTCTGTTGTAAGACCTTGTTGAATGAAGTATGAGCTAGTAGCATGTCTCCCTATACTATTACATGTTTATGATTTCCAAGTTCTTGAAGAAATGCTTTAATGATTGTAATGGTGAATGAAAGTCCATGCTCATGATTATTTAAGATGGTTATGTTTTACTTTTATGTTATCGAGTCCTGGGGGTATTTATGCTTGACAAATTAGCTGTTGTTTAGAGCCATGTCAGTTTTCACGATAGTCCCAGTCAAGCCACGATCCTTAGAACTCAGTTAGTTAAAGAATTCAGTACTCTCAGACAGTTATAGAACTTAAGAAATCTCAGTAATCCAAGTATCATTAGCATTCCAGCTTCAGTTCAGTACTGTACTTAGATCTTAGTAGTATTTAAGAATTCAGTTCATACCTCAGTAACATTCAAGTAATTAATTCAAAACTCAGTATCATTCAGTCAGCTAACAAGATCCAGTAGTGTTCCGTCAGTCTTTAGAACCAAGTGAACTCACCTTAACTCAGTTGATCAGTATGATTAGTAACAGATTCAGCTCAGTCTAGTACAACTTAAGAAAAAGAATCAGCTAAGAGTTTTTTAGTTGGGAGTAGGATTTAGCACCGAACGAACCTAGGGTTAGGGACTCACCCATTAGATAGGACTGAGATCACTAGGAGAAATCCCTAAGTTCCAGAACTATATAGCCAGTGTAGTTACAAAATATCACCCGTTAGATAGGACTGACATACTCAGGGATCACCCATTAGTATATTATATATATATATATATAGGATTGATCCCAGAGGTCACTCGCTTGATAGGACTGACACCCCAAGAGAGGTCTTTACCCGTGGCATGGTATTGACACCCTTCCAACTAGGTTATAGGTTGGACCCCAACTTAGCTAGAAAAGGCATATTGGTTAGATGAATACTTCCCATAGTCTCATTTTCAAAAGCAGTGTTAGTAAAGGAACTCAGTTCAGTAGTACAAAGTAAGGACTGTCAGATACAGTTAATCATTATGTTTATGAATAGACTCAGAGATCACCTGCTAGATAGGACTGATCTCAGATTAAGTCAAATTATATTTATTATCAGTATATACAGAGATCATCTGCTAGATAAGACTGGTCTTAGATTCCATTAAGTACTCTCATTATTAGTAGATTCAGAGATCATCTACTAGATAGGACTGATCTCATATTTCAATCGAGCATTACCATTATCATTAGATTCAATGATCACCCTCTAGATAGGAATGATCTAAACTTCAGTACTCAGTTATCAATATTAGAAGATTCAGTTAATTAGTATCTCAGTATTAGTAATGAGTTTAGATGTCAGTAAAGCAATACCCGAGTATCAGTATTCAAAGTCATGATGATTTTAGTTATGGTTTGGGCATTCATGTATATGTCCTCATTTAGTACTCTCATGTTACTCAGTTAAGCTATGTTTATGCATAAGCCCTTGCATTAAGCCATACCTCCTCTAGCATACCAGTATATTCAAAGTACTGACGTATACTTTTATCTTGCGCTATGGTGTCATATACCATAGGTTCAGAAGCGCGAGATCCAGAGCACCCTTAGCAATCCAGACTCAGTCAGTAGCAGTGACTCCTCTTCATTTGAGGGTGATCCTTATTTTATTATGGCATTAGAATTAGTTTATTTTCTATAAACGGAGTAAGTTTGGGACATGTCCCATAAACTCCATAGTTCAGATAGTTAGAGGTTTTATAGACAGATATATCATAATTCAGTGTTCAGTTTTTAGTATTTTAGATATTTTGAACCTTGTGGCAAGTTTCTACCAATTTTCTGCATTTATTATATTATATTATTCAGTTCTTAGGTATAGATATCAGTAGAGGGTTAGCTTGTGGTCTTTCGGGATCATAATTGCCATGTGGCATTCTAATTCTAAAAAATTAAGGCGTTACAATAATATACTACAAAACTATCTGAACATTCTAGTAGAGTTAAATTTGGAGCGGAGGTGAGTCGAGTCCTCAACTCCTGAAAACTCTTCTTGCACAAATTGGACCACTGGAATTTGACTTTTTTCAAAGTCGATCTTGACATGGGAGAGGCAATACAGGAAAATTCTTTGAAAAACCATCTGTAGTAAAAGACTAAACCCAGAAACTCCTAATATCTCATGGAGAGATAGGTTTAGGCCAATTCCTTACTGCTTTGGTCTTTTTAGGATCAACTTAAATTCCTTCATCGGAGATAATATGACCAAGGAATGCTACTAATTTAAACAACAATTCACACTTACTGAACATAGAAAATATTTGGTGATATTTAAGAGTCTATAAGACAATTGTCAAATGATCTGCATATTCACCCTCACTCTGAGAATAATCATGGATGTCATCTATGAAGACTATAACAAATATTTCCAAGTACTTCTTGAACACCCTCTTCATCAAGTCTATAAATGATTCAAAAGAATTCATTAGTCCAAAACACCTTACTACAAATTAAAAGTGACCATACCAAGTTTCGAAGGTTGTTTTTGGAATATTATAGTCTCTGAATATAAGGTAATGATAGTCGAATCTGAGGTCTATCTTCGAAAAGAAATTAACAACTCAAAGTTGGTCAAATAAGTCATCAATCCTTTGGATGGGATAGTTATTCATGATTGTGACTTTCATTAACTGTTGATAGTCGATACACATTCTAAGAGAACCATATTTCTTGCATACGAGAAGAACTGGAGCACCACATATAAAGACACTTAGCCTGATGAAACACTCGTCTAAGATATTATTTAATTGTTCTTTCAATTCCTTAAGCTCAGTTGGATCCATTCTATATGGTGGAATTGAGATAGGTTAGGTATCTGGAAGTAGATTTATCCCAAAGTCAATTACCCTCTTGAGAGGAACTCCGGGCAGATCTTCAAGAAATACTTTTGGGAATTCATTCACTACTTGAATTGAATCAAGACTCGAGATTTCAAAACTTGATTATTTCACTCAAACAAGGTGATAAATGCAAACCTTATAAATTATTTTTATCACCTTAAGGAAAGAGACGAATAGACCAATGGGCGCTGAGGTACCACCCCTCTATTCTATGTTTGGATCATTAGGAAACTAAAACTAGACTACTTTATTTCTACACTCAATTGAGGCATAGCAAGAATGAAGCCAATCGATGCCAAGAATGAAATCAAAATTGATCATCTCTAATTCTATAAGATTGACTAAAGTGGCTTTCTGGGATACTATGACTGCACAATTACTATTTGCCCATCTAGCTATGATTTAACTATTAACTGAAGTAGAAATCGGAAAGGGCTCTACAATGATTTTGGGGATAACACAAAAATCTGCTGCTATATAGGGAGTCACAAAGAAGAGTGTGTCTCCGAAATCTAATAATGCATACGCATGAAGGTGAAAGGCTCTGACAAATGCTTTTCCAAAGGTAACCCTCTCAATTTTTTGATTGTTTCCATCATTGAAGTGTTCATTGCCCAGGTATACTGGCGCATGTGAATCTGAAAGAAGCCTATAATCTTCTAAGGAAATCTTATTTCCTGAATAAGGATATTTTAATGTACCAGTAACCACATCAGGAGAACCCTCTTCATCCTATTAAGTTTAAAGGTCAAAAATCCTATTCTAACGTTGTCCACTGGTTGTAAAAGAAGTGGGACCCTACCGAGTCGGGCTACCTACTGGAACTTATGAGGAGTTAGTTTGACACTGTTGATGAACATCCTTACCTTTATCGTAACCACTAGGAAATCCCTTATTCCATGGCCCCACTTTCCACACCCAAAATAGGCATCACTACTATTCATGCAATCACCCTTGTGGTTCCTACAACATCTCTTGCAAATTGAATTAATGCGTCCACTATTTAGGATACCCTAGGACTTAGATCATGGCACCCTATCACAAGTATTCTTTCTGGACTTAGGCATTAGAGAACTAACAGAAGATGGGGTTAGGGATAAATATTTTTAGCAAAAATGAGAACAATTCCTACCATCTGACCTTTATTGAGAAAAATTGAATTTGCTAGTTTTGGTCCTCTTATTTTCCCTAACACTTTCCTTAATCTTCTCCTCTTTTATCTATTAAGAATGAACCATTAATCAAAAGATATATATATCTTCTTACCTAACATATCTATCTTACACTCTTTGACCACATCATTAGAAACACTAGATACAAACTTACTTATTCGAGCAGTCATAGATTGGGATAGCGTTGTGAAAAAAGCATTAAACTCATCATCAGAGACCTAATAATTCTAAGGGTCTTTAAAAACTGCCGATGGTGGTTCTTGGTTCTTTTTATTTCTTCCATTAGTTCTCTTACATTAACTTTTAAAACATAGAGGATGAGTTAAAAGAGAAATTTTAATAGAGTGTCACAGTCTATCACACGAAATAAATTATAAAATAAGTGAAGCCTTCTTAAAATGTTTCGTAGCCTCTCGCCCATAACTGTGTTGTGCTTCACACATATGCATAAGACTCTACTCAATATGACTTTCAAACACCCTAAGACACTTTAAACCTACTTCTCTAATATTATAATGGCCCTTAAGGCCATTTCTCATTATTTCACTTATTTTCATCGTTAGAGCTTTCCTATAGATGCACCAAGTCATTTATGACTTTTTGAAACTAATAGTTTGGTTACCAAGTAGTTCATTAGTTCTTAGAACCATATTCTCATTTAGAAGTCTTTGCTGGTTCTAAATGGCCATTAAGGGAAACTTTAGTAAAACGATATGGGATGCAAATAACTACTATCCCAGCAGCTCTGTAATATCAATTTTAGGTTGGGTAAACCTTTGATTTGGGTTCCACATCACTCAAACTTATTACGACCTATTGGTTTGAAAATAAATAAATTTAAAATTCAGGTATAGGTCTATATTTTGTCAGAACGACCTTAGATGGAAAATTTGCCTTTGCTAATGCATCCAAAATGTTGATATCGGTGTGGTTACATATATTATTTGCTTATACTATAATATGAATGAATTTCGAGGCCTTAACAAAAACTTGGAATTTATTTCAAGTTTCAACTATGATCTGGGTTGCCAAGGTACTGCAATCATGAAGGTCTTGGTGCAATCATGACTTCTGCAATCGTGGATAGCATATGTGCATGATCGCCATAGCTGAGGGGCTAGGAAAGGATTGTTTAAATACTCTTTTTGTCCAAAAAATAGCAATTTCCTCCACTGTCTTGTGTCCCAAAACCCTAATAGATAGTGTAGACCTTAATGTAAGTCTTGGATGTTAATTGGGAGCTTTAATAACTTGCATATTCATGATTAAAATTAAATCTAAGGTATGAATCCTTAAATTTTTGTGTTGAATTCTTGCTTGTTTGACCCAAAATGCCAAATAGCTTGAGGCTTGATTTTAGCCCCAAATATGGTTGATTTACTCAAATTTCTTGAAGGTTATAACTCCCTAAAGGTATTTAAACAATGTGTTGGTCTCGGAAACTCATTTTCCATATGTGGGACCTTGTTGGAGGTTTTTGGTATTGTTTTGGACCTAAAGCACAATGGTATAATATGGGTGTTATTATTCTTGTAATAATGCATAGATCATGTTGTTGATAACTTGGCTCGTGTAAGAATCTCCAAGGAAAGAGAAACTGAAGATTGTTGGTTCGTGTGCTATATTTGAATTTGAGGAAGGTTAGGCTTATGTTATATTGAGCGTTATTGTTGTATAATTATGATAACTTGATAAGATTAGGCGGGGTCTTAGATATTGAAATGGTAGACGGTAATGTTTGGATTAGTTGAATCATTTAGGCCTTTGAACACATTAAGTGTGATATTTGACTCATAGTCTAAAACCTTGGTTAGTTGGATTTTTTATCTCATGAATAGCATGAGAAGGCTCTAGTTGCCCTAGTTAGATGTGAGTGACCTTGTTCACTCACCTTAAGAGCATATTGGCCTAGATATGCATAGTTGTGAATTAGCATTAGGTGCTTTGTATGACTTAAGAGAAATACTTAAGGAAGACTTTTCCAATGGAACTAGTAAGGATTGATAAACCTTTGAGACATGATTTAGATAACTTAGTCTAATTTCATGTAGAAGTTAGGCTTTAAGAAGATAATTTGAGATATTAGAAGTGGAACTTGACCAGCCTTAAGATTGAACTATGTAACTTCATTAATGACCTAGATATATGCTGAATGCCTAGAATATGCTTTTGGTAATATGATGGCTAAACCTGGTAAGTAGGTTATTAAAAATGTTGATTTTGGGATAATGTGCATACTCTATTGATTATCTTATTGTTATTATTTGTTTAGCATTGGAAAAACTTGCAAACTGAACTTATGGTAAGGCTATCAGTTAACTTATTGGCTAGTTACTATGTGAGCCTTGGATGAGTTCATTATTCATAATATGCTCAAGCCTAGAGACTAAACTTTTTTTGAGCCAAATAATCCCTTTTGTGTTAGTATTGTGAAGCGTGCCTAATAAGAGAGATTCTAGAAAGAATAATTGTAACACCCTGCACTTTTAGGATAGACTTTAAACCATCGATCCTATGTATCTATGCTCTAATCCCATGACTTTTATGTGAATATATGTTCCATGATCTTTATCCTAGAGTGTGAAGTGCTTAGGAGGTGAAAAATGTTCATAGAAATTACTTAGAGTGAAGTTGAGCTAAGAACCTTTGATTCGGCTATATAATTGTATTCGATTCTACAAGGGTCGACTTTGAACATGTATAACTTTTTATACACGTGTAATTTTTAATCTCAAGACACAAAAAAATAGATGATTGAGTTAGCTTTCCAATGATATCAATTTTTCCTTAATCCTATACCCAAGTGAAAAGTTATGGCATTTTTGGTAAGAGGCAGTAAGGGTCCGTGCGAGATAAGGGGTGTTATGCTTTGCTCTCTCAACGCGATAAGGTATGTGATGTGGAGCTTATTCCCCCTCTATTTTAGTTCTTAAGGGTCAAGGAGTACTTTGGAACTTTTCCCTCAAACCTAAATGTCCAAGGCTCGAATTAAAGCACCTAAAAGGGTATTATTTGCCCATATTCTTCAAATCAACTAACGTAAACACCCTCCCCTTTTCCTAAGAATAAATTTCAAGTTTTTCCTTCTCAAGAACACAAGGATTCAAGCTTTTATTTCAAGATTTCTTCATAAATTCATTTAATTAAGTTATGTGGCGTTTATGAATAAGGATCCTCTCTCATCCTTTTGCACAAAACCTATTTTAAGAGTAAAGTTCATGATTTGTGATTAGAGTTCATACCCAATTAGCCATATTCTTGTATTATTATATTTCTATGAGATTAAACGCTTTAAGTGTGTCAAGATTTACTTATATCCATGTTTCATCAATAATTTTACATTCAATCTATGTTATTAGTTTATCATGCAAATTATGGTTCTATGTTATTTCAAATCCAAAACTTAAATGTCATGGTTGGTCAATACCAAGTCAAATTGTTAAACTCATGTATTTAGCCCGTAAACATGATTCCCTTTCCAAGTTCACTCACTTCCATATTGTGAGTAATTAGATTATCAATTATTAAATACATTATGTTTTGGATTCCCCAAATTATGAATTCATATGAATATTTTAGATGAATTTATCATATTTAAAGTCTCATTCAGTGCTGGCGGGTATGAACACCTAATACCTATATGTTTTAAATAATTTCCATTTTCAAATAACAAGTCAGTCAGACCATGATTTCATTCTCACATTCAAATTACCATGTTCATGCTAAGCAGTTATGAGTAAAGTACCATATCATGTTGAACAAATAATAATACTAGTGTCATTTAGTTGGGAGTAACACTTAGCATCGAGTGAATGTAGGTGTGGAGTCTCCCCAATTAGTTAGGCATTAGGCGCTAGTAGTAGTCCTTAAGTTCAAGACCTATGATGCCACCGTGACTTTAAGGGGTCCCTTGTTATTTATTCATGACACCCTCAACCTTTGGGACATCATCCTTATGGATCCACATCGTCATCCAGTATTAGTACCCGTGCCAAGGTACCAGTACCCTTTCAACTAGGGTTACAGGTTGGACTCTGATAGCTCGATTGGATAATGTCTAATATATCTAGCTCCCACAGTCTCATTACAGTATTCATAGTGTGTTTGTTCAGGTTCGTATGACCAAGTATTCAGATATTAGTTATTCAGATATTCAGATCATGTCAGTACATGTTTATGCTTGGTCTTGCATTCTTAGATATTACATATCATATTTTTCATGTTTAGTAGCCATACATGATCCTCAGTTCAGTTTTATAGTATGTTCAACTTTACATGTTATTTACATATGGTGTTCATGTTTTACTGTTTCCCAACTTTAGTTCTACTCATTTTACAAAAGTAAATCTTAAGAAATGAAGTGTGGTGATTCACCAGCTTATCAGATTATGTTTGTTACTCATATTTTAAGATACTTCAGATTTCAATTGATTTTAGTCTCGTGGTGAATCTACTTACACTTAGCACGCATATTTTTAGATTATGTAACTATTAAGTTTTACATATTGCATTCAGCCCCGCTTAATCAGTACATTCGAAAGTACTAATCCACATATATGTCTATGTGCTACATTGACAGTTGTAATGTATACATCATAATCAAACAGTTTGTGACTTCCATCAGGTGATAAGTTCTCTTATTTTGGGGACTCCAGTCAGTTGTAGTCGATGTACTTTATTTTGATTAGTCATATATATATTGATTAGTGGTAGTTGAAGGCATGCCCAATCTATCTATAGTCAATATAGTAGATGATTCATTCATAGTTAGTTAGAGTCAAAAAATGTAAATTCCAGTTCTTTCTTTAGTTATTATCAGATTGTAAACTTTATCAGTAATATAATTATCCTCATTATGCCATGCTATATTTCCACACAGCAATCTTAGCTATTTTATATATGAAAAAGGGTAAAAAATATCTTTCAATTACTAGAAATGGATCTAAAATACCCTCTTCTCTTTCGACTCTAAAATGCCCTTCCATCCACCTATAGGGCTCAAAAATACCCTTCCACTTAATAGACAAGTGATTAGGCTTTAATTTAGCACATGGTAGCTTGTTATTGGTTAGAAATTTAATTAATTAAAATCTAGTAATTTTCAAAACCCAACTTAATTCCCACTTAAATTACCCACCCATCGGCCCAACCCAGTGACCTGACACAAACATAAAAACCAACGGGGGAAATATAGGGTTCCTTAGAGAACCTTGTTATAGCACGATCTGAGACATGAAAGAATGAAAACTGTTCCTAAAACATCTCATAGCCTCTTACACATAAGTGTGGTGCACAACACACACATGTACAAAACTCTACTAGATACGGCTTTCAGACTTCCTAGGACACTATTGAACCTTAGGTAGTGATACCAAGTTTGTAACACCCCGATTTTCTGAACTGGAATGCTACACGGTACTCATGACCCCGAAGGACCATAATCTAACCTATGACCGATATCTGTACCTGTATACTACATAATATATTATAAAATGTGGAAACATGAACATGAAAGACCATAAGGTTTGAATTGAATAAACATCTGATAACAAAATATCTGAAAAAGGTATAACAATACCAAAATAAGTCATAAATACTAAAAATAATGAGATCTAAATATCTAACTTGATATCTAGTCTGAAAGTCTCTAACTGAACTGAATAAAGAGTTAAAGGAACATGTCTCCAAAAAACTCCATCTAGCAACTAAATAGTAAATGTAGCAATAATCATATCATCCTCGAATGAGAAGGACTCACTACAAAATCTGAACACTGGAATGCTACTGCTGATCTGGAGCTTGTGCCTTTGAACCTATGGTGTAACATAAGAGAAAGAACCATAGCACAAATGCATCAGTACGTTTGAATGTAATGAGTATATGAGTGTGGTAGGCTAAATGCAAAGGGTTATATGCATGAACAATGCTGACTAATATGAACATGAGAATAGATACATGCATACATAACTGTAACTGAACTCGTGGAGATACTGACTACTGAATCTGAATACTAATAACACGAGTGTACTGATACTGAGATACTGAATAGATGAACGACTATTTATGACAATTTGAATTATGAAGAACTGGTCTGGTTGACTATGTCTGACAGTCTGGAAGCTTAATACTGATCTCATGTATTCTAAAAACTGATATGATAGATACATGAGTTTAGAAAACTGATATAACTGATATAACTGTGATGATCGGCCAAACCGATGTAACTGATACTGAGCAACTATTTCTGGCAATCTAAGTTCTAATAGAACTATCTGAGTTCTATTTTTTATGGAGTAACTAAATTTGAGATCAGTCCTATCTAACGAGTGATCTTTAAATCTGATGATTTTGATACTATTTACCTGTAGTTGAGATCAGTCCTATCTAATGGGTGATCTTGAAGTCTATTTTTAATTATAAGGATTGATTGTCTCTAACAGTACTGAATCTGTACTACTGAACTGAGTTGACTGTATCTAACAGTCCTGAATCTGTAACTGAAACTATGGGATGTATTCATCTAACTGACATGCCCTAAGGTAAGCTGACTGGGGTCCAATCTCTGCCTTGACTGGAAGGGTGTCAGTACCATACCACCGGTAAAGACATCTACTATGGAGTCAGTTCTAATCTAGTGGGTGACTCTTGGGATCAGTCCTATACATATAAATATGCTAATGGGTGAGCCCTGAGTATGTCAGTCCATCTAATGGGTGACATCTCATACCTACGCTGGCTACATAGTTCTGGAACTTAGGGATTGCTTCTAAGGATCTTAGTCCTAATCTAGTGGGTGCGTCCCCATCCCTAGGCTTACTTGGTGCTAAATCCTACTCCCATCTGAAAGACACTGAACTTAATAACTGGACTAAACTGAATAACTGAACTGAACTGATTAGCTGAACTGATACTGATTAACTAGAATGATACTAGTGGTATTGTTTAGCGCAGCTAAACTAAGTTTACTGGATTTCGATGACTGGCAGAATGTATTAAGTTCTAAGGACTGGTTGAGAGTACTAAAATTAGTGAGATTGACTTTGAATATTTAGGTTACAGATATTACTGAGTACTGAGATCACTGAAATTACTGAACTACTGAGATTACTGAGGTTACTTGATTTTCTTGAGTCACATGACTGACTAAATTCTATAGATCATGGCTTGACTGAGAGTATCGTGATAACATGACATGGATCTAGGCACACAACTATATTTTTGGGTACGAATACTCCCAGGACTCGATGGAAGGAAACTCACACAACATGACTGACTTGATCATAAGATTGGAGTCCATAATTCACATTGTCATAAGTAGGGGATATTATACTTCATGTAGTTTTTCAACATCTTAATCATGGTAGGGAAGGCATAGATATATTTCATGTACATATCGTATATCTCGATTATCATACATGGTTCATACCACAACAATAGCAACACATCAATAGCATGGAATTTATATTGAAGTATATAGCTAACATGGACTTGTCATTTAGATATCATGGAACCATGTAAACATGAATTTCTAGAATCCTAAGTATTTTATCAAACACCTTGCATGCATACTATTGATCATAGTTGTACTTAACAAATTTAGAAATCTTGAACCACCCACATTCATGGGTTTCCAACTAACCTATTCAAATGATTCATGAAAAACACATCAAGACACAACCTTGAATCCAAACAACAATCATTAACTTGAATATAGTTAGGAAACACCAAGGAAATCATAATTTATAATTTAAAATATGATTCTTGAGCTCCATGGATGAAAGGGACCCATGGATGAACACTACGCCTACCTTAAATTAAGAATTCGTGAAGATTGAAAGAGAAATTTCCTTGAAATAGACTCTTCTATGAAAACCCTAGGGCTTGTTCTTGAGAGTTTTGATCTTGAGAGGAAACCTTAATCTTGTGGTTGAGAGTGTATGAGAGAGCTTTTTTAGATGTTTAGCTAAAGAGAATGGAATAAAATATACTCTTTGAGGGTTATAAGTCGTAGGAAGTGAAAAAAAAGACTAAAATACCCTTACTAAAACGTCCCTCAATTGCTGGAAAAATATACATGTCGCCATCCGTGACAGGCCATCAGATCCCTGATAGGCCGTCACAAATGGTCGTCACAAAAGGTCTCCAAATTCCTTATTTTATGCCTAGGGCTGATGATGTTGTCAGAAATGTCATCATAATGTGATGACGTCCTCAAGAAGATCGTCAGAAACGTAATAGCCCGTCAGAAACGTCGTCACCATTTTCTAGCTGGACATACTGGAATAAAATAGGGATAACTCTTTGCTTCGATATCGGATTTAGGCGAAATTGGTATTGTTGGAAATATAATTCAAATATATTTCCTTTAACATATAGTAAACCACCCATTTCATTATATATAACAAGTTATGGTCGATTGAAGTTGACCCAAGTTTTGACGCTCACAAAAACTTGAACGATAGGAAAGCTTTCAACTTGTACTTTAGTTATGGGACCTCTATGATCTAAATTCATGCTTAAATAGATCCCCACACTACATAATTCATTAACACACAAAATTTACATAGGATTCGAAACTTTTGAAACGTCTACGCATAGGAATGACAGATTTTTATTCTTGTCCAAAATATAGGGTATTACACTTAGACACTTTAAGCTGGTTAAGTATAGGGACTTTGAAGGGGATTTTTAGTTTTTACTGTGGTTAGATTGGTGACTTATTCACTTGAAAATGGTTAAGTGTAAGGTCTTTAAAGGGAATCATGTTTTGAATGTGGTTTGGTTTAGATACTTAATCACCTAAAAATGGTTAAGTGTAGGGATTTAAATGATATTGTTTATTTTGAATGTCGGTTTTTTTTATACTTAGTCACTTGAAAATGCTTAAGTGTAGGGACTTTAAATGAGATTTTTTTTAATGTGGTTAGGTTAGTGACTAAGTCACTTAAAAATGGTTAAGTGTTGGGACATTAAAGGGGATTTTGTGTTTTTAATTTGGTTTAATTGGTGATTTAGTTACTTGAAAATGGTTAAGCGTAGGGACTTTAAAGGGGATGTTTTGTTTTGAATGTGGTTTGATTTTGATACTTAGTAACATGAAATAGGTTCAGTGTAGGAACTTTATAGGGGATTTTTTGTTTTGAACGCGGTTTGGATTTATACTTAGTTACTTGAAAATGGTTAAATGTAGGCACTTTAAAGAGTATTTTTTGTTTTGAATGTGGTTTGGTTAGTGACTTAGTTATTTGAAAATGGTTAAGTATAGGGACTTTAAAGGGAATTTTTTTATTTTTAATGTGGTTTGATTTTCATACTTAGTCACTTGAAAATGGTTAAGTATAGGGATTTTAATGGGAAGTTTTTGTTTTGAATGTGGTTTAGTTTTGATACTTAGTCACTTGAAAAAGGTTAAGTGTAGGGACTTCAATGGGGATTTTGTGCATTGAATGTGTTTAGCTCGGTGAATTAGTTACTTGAAAATGGTTAAGTGTAGGTACTTTAAAGGGGATTTTGTACATTGAATGTGGCTTGGTTTTGATACTGAGTCACTCAAAAATGGTTAAGTGTAGGGACTTTAAAGGAGATTTTTTGTTTTGAATGTGGTTTGGTTTTGATACTTAGTCACTTAAAATTGGTTAAGTGTAGGGACTTTAAAAGAGATTTTTTGTTTTGAATGTCATTTGGATTTGATTCTCAATAACTTGAAAATGGTTTAGTGTAGGGACTTTAATGAGTATTTTGTGATTTTAATTTGGTTTGATTTTGATGATTAGTAACTTCAAAATTGTTAAGTGTAGGGACTTTAAAGGATATTTTCTGTTTTGAATGTGGTTTTGTTTAGATACTTAGTAACTTGAAAATCGTTAAGTGTAGGAACTTTAAAGAGGATTTTTTTGTTTTGAATGTGGTTTTGTTGGTGATTTAGTTGCTTGAAAATGGTTTAGTGTAGGGACTTTAAGGGAGATTATATGTTTTGAATATGGTTTGGTTGTTGACTTAGTTACTTGAAAATGGTTAAATGTAGGGACTTTAAATGAGATTTTTTATTTTGAATATGGTTTTATTTTTATACTTAGTCACTTTAAAATGGTTAATTGTAGGGACATTAAAGGGATTTTTTTATTTTGAATGTGGATATTTTTTTATACTTAGTTACTTGGAGATAGTTAAATGTAGGTACATTAAATGAGATTTTGTGCTTTGAATGTCGTTAGGTTGGAGTCTTAGTCACTTGAAAAAGGTTAAGTGTAGGGATTTTTAAAAGGGATTTTGTTTTTTGAATTTAGTTTAGTTTTGATACTTAGTCACTTGAAAATGGTTAAGTGTAGGTTCTTTAAAGGTGACTTTTTGATTCGGATGTGGTTTCATTTTTACACTTAGTCACTTGAAAATGGTTAAGTGTGGGGACTTTAAAAGAAATTTTTTGTTTTTAATGTTGTTTTGATGGCGACCTAGTAACTTGAAAATGGTTAAGTGTAGGGATTTTAATGGGGATTTTTTTTGTTAAATGTGGCTTGGTTTTTGACTTAGTCTCTTGAAAATAGTTTAGGGACTTTAATGAGGATTTTGTGCTTTGAATGTGATTTGGTTGGTGATTTAATTACTTGAAAATGGTTAAGTATAGGGACTTTAATGAGGATTTTTTTATTTGAATGTGGTTTGATTGGAGAATAGTCATGTGAAAATGGTTAACTGTTGGAACTTTAAAGGAAATTTTGTGTTTTGAATGTGGTTTGGTTGGTGACTTAGCTACTTGTAAATGGTTAAGTGTAGGGACTTTAAAGGAGATTTTTTCTTTTGAATGTGCTTTGGTTGTTGACTTAGTTACTTGAAAATGGTAAAGTGTAGAGACTTTAAAGGGTTTTTTTGCTTTGAATGTGATTTTGTTTTTATTTTAGTAACTTTAAAATGGTTAAGTGTAGGGACATTAAAGGGTATTTCTTCTTTTTGAATGTGGTTTGGTTTTGATGCTTTGTAACCTAAAAATGGTTAAGTGTAAGAACTTTAAAAGGGATTTTGTCTTTTGAATATTGTTTAGTTTTGATACTTTGTCAGTTGAAAATGGTTAAGGGTAGTTACTTTAAAGGAGATTTTTTCTTTTAATATGGTTTGTTTTTGATACTTAGTCACTTACAAATGGTTAAGTGTAGGGACTTCTCAGGGGATTTTTTGTTTTGAATGTGGTTTGATTTTGATACTTCGTCACTTAAAAATGGTTAAGTGTAGGGACTTGAAAGGGGATTTTTTATTTTGAATGTGTTTCGCTTTGATACTTAGTCACTAAAATGTTTAAGTGTAGGGACTTTAAAAGGGATTTTGTGTTTTGAATGTGGTTTGGTTTTGATACTTAGTCACTTGAAAATGGTTAAGTGTAGGCACATAAAAGGGGATTTTTTCTTTTGAATATGGTTTGGTTTTAATACTTAGTTTGAAAATGGTTAAGTGTAGGGACTTTAAAGTCGATTTTGTGTTTTGAATGTGGTTTGGTTTTGATACTTAGTCACTTGAAAATGGTTAAAAGTAGAGACTTTAAAGGGGATTTTGTGTTTTGAATATTATTTTTATTGATACTTAGTCACTTGATAAACGTTAAGTGTAGGGATGTTAAAGGAGACTTTTTGTTTTGAATGTTGTTTGTTGGTGACTTATTTACTTGAAAATGGTTAATTTTAGTGGCTTTAATGAGCATTTTTTGTGTCGAATGAAGTTTGGTTGGTGAATTGGTAAGTTGAAAATGGTT
>NC_061111.1:31554852-31599614 GCF_002878395.1 Capsicum annuum | reverse complement strand
TTTAGTTACTTGAAAATGGTTAAGTGTAGGTACATTAAAGGGGATTTTTTGTTTTGAATGAGGTTTAATTGGTGATTTAGTTACTTGAGAATGGTTACGTGTAGGGACTTTAAAGGGGTTTTTTTGTTTCAAATATGGTTTGGTTTTGATACTTAGTCACTTGAAATTCGCTTAAGTGTAGGAACTTTAAAGAGATTTTTTGTTTTGAATGTGGTTCGGTTTTGATGCTAAGTCACTTGAAAATGGTTAAATGTAGGGACTTTAAAGGGAATTTTGTGTTTTTAATGTGGTTTGGTTAGTGACTTAGTTACTTGAAAATGGTTAAGTGTTGGGACTTTAAATGTTTTGTTTTTAATTTTGAATGTGGTTTGGTTTTGATACTAAGTCTCTTGAAAATGGTTAAGTATAAAGACCTTAAAGAGGATTTGTTTCTTTTGAATGTGGTTTGGTTTTTTATAATTAGTCACTTTAAAATGGTTAAGTATAGAAGCTTTAAAGGGTATTTTTTATTTTGAATTTGGTTTGGTTGATGACTTAGATACTTGAAAATGGTTAAGTCTAGAGATTTTAAAGCGGAATTTTTGTTTTGAATGTGGTTTTGTTTTGATACTTATTTACTTGAAAATGGTTAAGTGTAGGGACTTTAAAGGGGATTTCGAGTTTTGAATGTGGTTAGGTCGGTCACTTAGTCACTTGAAAATGGTTAAGTGTAGGGAATAGAAAGGGGATTTTGTGTTTTGAATGTGGTTTGCTTTTGATACTTTGTCACTTGTAAAAGGTTATGTGTAGTGACTTTAAAAGATATTTTTTATTTTGAATGTGGTTTGGTTTTGATAATTAGTAACTTGCAAATGTTTATGAGTAGGGACTTTAAAGGAGATTTTTTGTTTGGAATGTGGTTTGGTTTTGGTACTTAGTCACTTGAAAATGGTTAAGTGCAGAGACTTTAAAGGGGATTTTATTTTGAATGTTGTTTGGGTTTGATACTTAGTCACTTAAAAATGGTTAAGTGTAGGGACTTTAAAACGGATTTTGTTTTTAGAATGTGGTTTTGTTTTGATACTTAGTCACTTGAAATGGTTAAGTGTAGGAATTTTAAAGGAAATTTTGTGTTTTGAATGTGGTTTGGTTCGTGACTTAGCTACTTTAAAATGGTTATGTGTAGGGACTTTAAATGTGATTTTTTGTTTTAAATGTGGTTTGGTTTGTGACTTAGTTACTTGAAAATGGTTTAATGCGGATTTCGTGTTTTGAATTTGGTCTGGTTGGTGGCTTTGTTATTTTAAAATGGTTAAATATAGGGACTCTAAAGGGGATTTTTTTGTTTTGAATATGGTTTGGTTTCTGACTTAGTTATTTAAAAATGGTTGTGTAGGGACTTTAAAGGAGATTTTTTGTTTTGAATGTGGTTTTTGTTTATACTTACATAGTTGAAAATTCTTAAATGTAGGGACTTTAAAGGGGATTTTTTTTATTTGAATGTGGTTTGGTTTTGATACTTAGTCACTTAAAAATGGGTAAATGTAGGGACTTAAAAGGGGATTTTTTTCTTTGAATGTGGTTTGGTTTTGATACTTAGTAATTTGAAAATGGTTAAATGTAGGGACTTTAAAGGAGTTTTTTTTTTTTTGAATGTAGTTTGGTTGGTGACTTATTTACTTGAAAATGTTTATGTTTAGTGACTTTCATGAGGATTTTGTGTTTTGAATGAGGTTTGGTTGTTGATTTAGTTACTCTAAAATGGTTAAGTGTAGGGACTTTAAAGAGGATTTTTGTAATAACCCGTATTATTGTGCTAAAATTCTAACCGTCGATCTTACGTGTCTAAGCTCTAATCCAAATGAGTTGAATGTACATACAAGTTTCATGATCATTATCCTAGTCTATGGAGTAGTTTAGAGGTGAAATATATTCACAGCAAAGACCTAGAATAAGGTTGAGCTAAGACCAATTTATTCATCCAAAGTTTGACATTCGATTCTACAAGGGTCAACTCCAAACGTGCATATCTCTTAATATACATGAAATTTTTTAATCCCAAGACCTATCAAATTGTAGATAATTGAATTATCTTTCCAACGATACTAATTTCGAAAAAATCCGATACCTGAGCAAAGATTTATGCCTATTTTCGTGAAAGACAGTAAGGGTATGTGATTGGTTTGGCGCTCCTCAACCAAACTTAGGTGATTGGTTAGGCGCCGCCCAACCAGGCTTGTGTGATTACTTAGGCACTGCCTAAGTCGGTTCGAAGTGCCAAAAACACTCCGTTTTGACTTATATCAAGGGCGTTTAAGTCATTTCACACCACTAAACCATCCCTAATCACTCCAAATCATTGATAAGGTGTTTTAAACACATAATTACAATCCCTAAGTGCTAAATCAGTCAAGTTATGATCCAAAACCCTTCCTCTCTTCCTAAGAACAAAATCTAAATTTACTTCTCAAGAATCAAGAAGTTAAGCTCCGAATTCAAAGTTCTCTACAAGGATTCTTTCAATCAAGCTTGAAGGCCCAATCTTTTAATGAATCCGTTACCATAAAGGTATGTGGGGTTTTCAACAAGAGCATTCTTTTATTCTTGTGCCCAAATTGATGTTGATGTTTACAAATATACATCATTTTGTTCAAGAAACTATGATATTTTGATGCCTTGAAGTTGAATACCATGAACTTTGATGATAATATCATGTTTAATGTTAAAATTTCAGATTTTTTATGAATTATATATGGTCTCTACATAAAGTATGAATCTTGAAGTATTTTGCTTAAGTGTTGATATATGGGATTTAAAACCTTTTTGAGATTATGATCTTTGGTGAAGTAATTTGTTATACACACCTTGATATTTGAATGCTTTCACCTTTTGTTCTTAAAAGAGTTATTTTAAACTCGAATGAGAAAAGAATTCCCCATGTTGATTTTATTATAAAAAAGGGGTAGCATGACAGCTCCCGATATGAATTGCTAAATTGTGTTGTTGTGGGTTTTCTTTGAAATAATCTGAGCTAAGTTTGGGAGTAGTCTTTAGCACCGAGTAGGATTTATAGTTGTGATTTGTACTTCCCTAGAACTATGTGCCTCCATAGGATATGAGCCTAAGGCTGCTTGATATGGTGATCACTAGAGAACCAAAGGTTAAGGTCCTACTCCGATGGCAAAGATAGGACAGCTCTCCCCAACGTGGGTTGGACGTTGGACTCCATGTCGCTACATTGTTTATATCGGTTGTAAGAGGCTCCAATGTGTGTGTGTGTACTCTTCTATCTGAGATGAAAACATATTTTCTTAAAAGGCTGAGTTTGAGAAAGTCATTATTCTTAAAAGATTTAATGAATATATTCTAAAGAGAATTGACATGAGATTTGATTGTTTTGATGATTTGAAATTTAGATGAAAGTGAATTGACAACGTATTGTAATAACTCACTTATTTTACTTTACATGTATTATTCATCCATGATTTTGATGATTTAATTCAAGCAAAGTGAGTCATCTATATCAGCATGCATAATTTTATAAACTGTGATGATATTAAGATATTATTTTATATATATATTGCAGCCCCATATTCTTGGTACTTTTACATGCTACTAACCCACATATTCGTATGTTAGCTTCATTTTCTCGGAATGTAGGTACAAGGTATAGTTGCACCTTCATATCCAGTCAATTCGTGGTATCGAGTCTGTAGGTGATGAGTCCTTTTGATCCAAGGGCTTGGGTTAGTTATACAAAGTTTATAGTGTTGTATTTTCTTTATTCATTCGTATTGAGTTGGGGTAGTCGGGAGTCATAATCCGGCTACCTACAGTCAGTACTAGTAGAGTCTTCATAGACAGTCAGTAGAAGATGATGTATTTTGTTTCAGTTTTGATTGTAAAGGTAGAATTGTAATCCTGTAAAATTCCATTTTTGTATCGATCAGATTCAGAAATGAGTTAATTTATGCTGATTTGTATGGATTTGTATTTTTATTCAGTTTCTTATGAGTTATGCCAGTAGAAGGGTTAGCTTGGGGTTACTTGTGACCCTAAGCACCGTGTGACGTCTCGAAACCCGATTTTAGGGCATTACAAACATGGTATCAGAGCACAGAATTCAAGTGTCCTAGGGTGTCTATGAAGCCATGTCTAGTATAGTCTTGCGGAATAGCACGGAGACGTCTGTACTTTTCTTCGAGAGGCTACAGGGCATTTAGGAAATGTTTCCCTTCTTTTAAGTCTAGGACTGTGCCATGAAAAGGTTCTTCAAGAAACTCATATAAATTCTTATCTTACTCTATTCTAGCCAACTCTGCCTCATTTCCAAGGTATTAGAAATAGTTGAGCTTCATTCTCCATAGATAGTTATGGGACTGTAAGAGAGCTAAAATGTATCCTATCAGTACTTTTGAGTTTCGAAAACTGAAGTGCTTTATCAGGCCTGTAGAAATCCTGCACAAAGCCGGAGTTGGATGTGCTTTCGAATTTCTCCTCATAAGCCATAATGATAATCTATACTTCTCTATCTGTGTTCTTGAAGTAACATATTCGGCAAGTTCCTGTTCCTCCCCAAATAATGCTTTTATAATTGCTAGCAAAAGTTTTAGAAGTTTCATAAAGCAGTTTGAGAGTAGCCTCTAGTATGTTATAAGTCCATAAGATTTGAAGTTATACCCTTGTTCTTATGGGTTATTTAATTAAGACAGAGTAAGGTGTATTCTTAGATCGTTGAATATTGTGTGTCAAGTTTTTATCTCTTGTATTATGTAATCTTGTTATCATTATATTTGTAAAAAATCAAAGTCTAGTAAAGCCGCATGAGGCCTATTTCGATTCACTAGCATAGTTGATTTGTTATTCATCTAATTTTCTTGTTCAAAATACAAAACCAAAGTCTAGTGAAGCCGTGTGAGGCCTATTTCGATTCACTAGCAACTTGTTGTTTATCTTGTTGTTCTGGTGTTAGTTGAAAGTATGGGTTTCTTTGTAGTGAAAGAAATAGTAACGTTTAGTTAAAAGTCTTGTGTTAGTTGAACTTGTGGGTTTAGAAGTGTAGTTGCAAGAATGGTGGTAAGGGCGATTTACTGAATATGTATAGCTGAATTTTCGCTTATAATTGAATTAGTAATGAAGTGATATATCCTTGTTTGTTAGTTTAGTGAAGTTAGAGAAGGAGATTATTAGTTAAGGTGGATTGTTGTATGCTTGAAGTATGAAAAGAGTTATTGATGGTATTTGTTGTGCTAGGAAAGTATAGGTTTTGATGGAAGTACTTGGTGGTTGAGTATTGTTAATTTAGGCTTTCCTGAGATTGCAAGAGAAATTTTAGTTGAAATTTATAGAGCTATGAAAGTAATATAGGTGTGAAGATGGATAAATAGTAATGTTGTGAAGAAGGAGAATGTGTAAATAGATTATGAATAAGATAGGCCATATGATTATGATCGATTGTCATTGTGTACTAGTTTTTCTTAACGTTGTGTTCTATAGTTTTGAAGTGAAAATTGTGTGTAAAATTGGGTTGTAAATCATGTTTAGCTCTAGACATTAAGTTTGAACAGTTGATGGTTCGGTGGTTGATGCTAGTTTTATGGAGGTGATCTAGTAGGCCTGAACAGTGTATGCAAGAGTATAAGATCATGTGTTCGTAATTAAGTATGATGTAGAGGTGTGCCCAAGGTGCTATGGGGCTGCATTATTTTTTTTAGGATTATTGGATATTGTGTTGTTAGTAGTAACGTTGAGTTTTTAGGTGAAGAAAGGCTAGTTAGATAATTTATGTTGTTCTTGATAGATAAGTTAAGGAGTTATGATTGAAGATGTTGAGTCTTTTTAGTTTGATTTTATTCTCATGGTTTGGGAAAAATATAAGTATAGAAGTGTTATCTTGGTAGGCTATGATTATGTGATTAGAGATGTATATATGGTTGCAAATGAGAGTGTAAGTCTTTGATGATGATTATTGAAGCTAGGAATTAAGGATGGCATATGGATGGGTTGTTCAAGAATGAAGTTGGTAAGTTAGAAATTAGTTTATTCTTGTGAGTTTAGCATTTATTTGTAGATATTAGAATGATGAAATTATGGCTTCATCTCGAGAATATGTGGAGTATGCCTTTAGGGGTATTTGCCTTAAAGTTATATGTGGTTTTAATGATAGGCTTGAATGTCATGTTAAGTGTAAGATGATGTATGCAATATGCACTAGTGAATCCATATCAAGAGTTTTAAATTAGTCATTGAAGTGGTAAGGTATGTTATGCTTAGAGTGTGAACTCTAAGAAGCTATAGAATATTGAACCTTGTGGTTTATACTAGTATTGTTGTTTGGTATGTTGTATCTTATGATTTAGTTTGAGGCTTGGTTATGGTGAGAGAACTTAGTTTAGTTTAGACCTTAGTAGAAAGATTTCAGAGTGCCAATATGAGAATTATAATTTGAATCAAATGAGTATGGTATTTGAGGGGAATAGTATAGTTGAGAGAGCATTTGAGAAGTGATGCTAAGCTTGAAAGTAAGAAGTTGTGGTGCCTACGGCCTAGCAATCCTATCCTAGTTTATGAGTTATATAATTATATTCCATGCTATAGAGTTATATCAATGTTGTAATTCCTTAGTGAAACGTATTGTTCAGAGCATGCCCAAAATTCTTTGCTCCCTAATGTCAACAGAATTTCTTAGAAAAGTGCTGAAGAAATACTCCATTTGAGTATGGGTAGTCAGTATGATCCAGTTCATATAGCCTGTAGTCTAATTTAGTAAGCAAGGAGATAAGCTCTAACAGATTCTTAAATTTCCAGATAGTCTTACTATCCGCAGTCTTATACGTATGTACATTCTAAGAGCCAATGTGTTTGTGTCCAATTAAATTATGAATTCAGCTCAGTTCATGCATCAGTTTCAGTTTCAGATATTAAGTCATGATTCAGTTCATAAGTATCCTGTGTAGTATCACAGTCTCTTCCAAGTATTTTCATCAAATTACTGTCATTCGGGGACGAACGATCCCAAGAGGCGGATGTTGTAATACCCCATGTTTTCATGCCATAAACCTCTCTTCCATTCTCATGAGATCAGATCCAGTGCAAAGTAATGGTTACTCATAAGTTGACACTCTCGTTTCTATCTTAGCCATATAATTATTTTCATGAGAATTCAGGCACATGCAGTTCAGTTCAGTGAATCATTATGATTGAGATTTAGCGATTCAGTTTGTATCGGTTGTACAATTTATCTTAAAGACTGAGATTCCTATGTGTTTTAGCTTAATTATCCACATTTTAGAATGAATGTTCCCAAGGGGGAGATAATGTAATAACCCATATTTTCATGCTAAAATTCTAACCATCGATCTTACGCGTCTAAGCTCTAATCCAAATGAGTTGAATGTGAATACAATTTTCATGATCATTATCCTAGTCTATGGAGTAGTTTAGAGGTGAAAAATTCTCATAGCAATGACCTAGAACAAAGTTAAGTTAAGACCAATTGATTCATCCAAAGTTTGACATTCGATTCTACAAGGGTCAACTCCAAACGTGCATATCTCTTAATATACATGGAATTTTTTAATCCCAATACCTATCAAATTGTAGATAATTGAATTAGCTTTCCAACAATACCAATTTCGAAAAAATCCGATACCCGAGCGAAGAGTTATGCCCATTTTCATGAGAGACAATAAGGGTATGCGATTGGTTAGGTGCCGCCCAACCAAACTTAGGTGATTGGTTATGCGCTGCCCCACCTGGCTTGTGCGATTACTTGGGCGCCGCCTAAGTCAGTTCCAAGTGACAAAAACACTCCATTTTGACTTATATCAAGGGTGTTGAAGTCATTTCACACCCCTAAACCATCCCTAATCACTCCAAATCATTGACAAGGGGTTTTAAACACATAATTACAATCCCTAAGCCCTAATTAGTCAAGTTACAATCCAAAACCCTTCCTCTCATCCCAAGAACTAAATCTAAGTTTACCTCTCAATAATCTAGAAGCTAAGCTCCAAATTCAAAGTTCTCTACAAGGATTCTTTCAATCAAGCTTGAAGGTGCAATCTTTCAACGAATCCATTACCTTAAAGGTATGTGGGGTTTTCAACAAGAGCCTTCTTTCGTTCTTGTGCCCAAATTGATGTTTATGTTTACAAATATACATGATTTAAATGCTTTACTATGAATTTGAGATGGAAACTTATATATTATATTTTTTCAAGAAACTATGGTATTTTGATGCCTTTAAGTTGAATACCATGAACTTTGATGATAAACCACGTTTAAAGTTAAAATTTCAGATTTTGTATGAATTATATATGGTTTCTACATAAAGTATGAATCTTGAAGTATTTTTCTCAAGTGTTGATATATGGGATTTAAAACCTCCTTGAGATTATGATCTTTGGTGAAGTAATGTGTTATACACACCTTGATAGTTGAATTCTTTGACCTTTTGGTATTGAAAGAGTTATTTTGAACTCGAATGAGAAAAGAAATCCACATGTTGATTTTATTATAAAAAAGGGGTAGCATGATAGCTCCCAATATCAATTGCTGAATTATGTTATTGTGGATTTTCTTTTGAAATGATCTGAGCTAAGTCCGGGAGTAGTCTTTAACACCGAGCGGGAGTTATAGCTGTGATTGGTACTTCCCTAGAACTGTGTGCCCCTGTAGGATATGAGCCTAAGGCTGCTTGATATAGTGATCACTAGTGAACGTGGGTTGGACGTTAGACTCCATGTCGCTTACATTGTTTATATCAGTTGTAAGAGGCTCCAATGTATGTGTGTGTACTCTTCTATCTGAGATGAAAACATATTTTCTTAAAAGGCTGAGTTTGAGAAAGTTATTATTCTTAAAAGATTTAATGAATATATTCTAAAGAGAATTGACATGAGATTTGATTGTTTTGATGATTTGAAATTGAGATGAAAGTGAATTGAGAACGTATTGTAATAACTCACTTATTTTACTTTACATGTATTATTCATCCATGATTTTTATGATTTAATTCGAGCCAAGTGAGTCATCTATATCAGCATGCATAATTTTATAAACTGTGATGATATTAAGATATTATTTTATATATATATTGCAGCCCCATATTCTTGGTACTTTTACATGCTACTAACCCACATATTCGTATGTTAGCTTCATTTTCTCGGAATGTAGGTACAAGGTATAGTTGCACCTTCATATCCAGTCAATTCGTGGTATCGAGTCTGTAGGTGATGAGTCCTTTTGATCCAAGGGCTTGGGTTAGTTATACAGAGTTTATAGTGTTGTATTTTCTTTATTCATTCGTATTGAGTTGGGGTAGTCGAGAGTCATGATCCGGCTACCTACAGTCAGTACTAGTAGAGTCTTCATAGACAGTCAGTAGAAGATGATGTATTTTGTTTCAGTTTTGATTGTAAAGGCAGAATTGTAATCCTGTAAAATTCCATTTTTGTATCTGATAAATGAGTTAATTTATGCTGATTTGTATGGATTTGTATTTTTATTCAGTTTCTTATGAGTTATGCCAGTAGAAGGGTTAGCTTGGGGTTACTTGTGACCCTAAGCACCGTGTGACGTCTCGGAACCCGATTTCAGGGCGTTACAATTTTTTGTTTTGAATGTGGTTTGGTTGTTGACTTAGTTACTTGAAAATGGTTAACTGTAGGGACTTTAAAGGGGATTTTTTGTTTTGAACGTGGTTTTGTTTTGATATTAGTCTCTTGAAAATGGTTAAGTGTAGGGATATTAAGGAGAATTTTTTGTTTTGATACTTAATCACTTGAAAATGATTAAGTGTAGGGACATTCAAGGGAAATTTTTATTTTGGATGTTCATTTTGATACTTAGTCACTTCAAAATAGTTAAGTGTAGGGACTTTAAAGGAGATTTTGTGTTTTGAATGTGGCTAGTTTGGACACTTTGTCACTTGAAAAAGGTTAAGTGTAGGGACTTTAAAGGGGATTTTGTTGTTTGAATGTTGTTTGGTTTTGATACGGAGTCACACAAAAATGGTTAAGTGCGGAGACTTTAAAGTATATTTTTTGTTTTAAATGTGGTTTGATTTTGATACTTAGTCAGTTAAAAATGGTTAAGTCTAGGAACTTTAAAGGAGATTTTTTGTTTTGAATGTCATTTGGCTTTGATACTTAATAACTAGAAAATGGTTAAGTGCGCCGACTTTAAAGGGGATTTTTTGTGTTGAATGTGCTTTTATTGGCTACTTAGTTACTTGAAAATGAATAGGTGTAGGGACTTTAATGGGGATTTTGTGTTTTGAATGTGGTTCGGTTGGTGACTTAGTAACTTGAAAATGCTTAAGTGTAGGGACTTTAAATGAGATTTTGTGTTTTCAATGTGGTTTGGTTGGTGAATTAGTTATTTGAAAATGGTTAAGTGTTGGGAATTTAAAAGGAATACTGAGTTTTGAATGTGGTTTGGTTGATGACTTAGTTACTTCAAAATGTTTAAGTATAGGGACTTTATAGGGTAGTTTTTAATTTTTAAGGTGGTTTGGTTCTGAAACATAGTTACTTGAAAATGGTTAAGTGTAGGGACTTTAAAGAGTATTTTTTGTTTTGAATGTGGTTTGGTTAGTGACTTAGTTACTTAAAAATAGTTAAGTATTGGGACTTTAATCCGGATTTTGTGTTTTGAATTCGGTTTTGTTGGTGACTTTGTTATTTGAAAATGCTTAAGTATAGAGACTTTCAAAAGGATTTGTTGTTTTGAATATGGTTTGGTTTCTAACTTAGTTACATAAAAAAGGTTAAGTGTCGGGACTTTAAAGGAGATTTTCTGTTTTGAATGTGTTTTTTTTTATATATTTAGTCACCTGAAAATGGTTAAATGTAGGGTCTTTAAAGGGGATTTTTTGTTTTGAATATTGTTTTGTTTTGATACTTAGTCACATGAAAATGGTTAAGTGTAGAGACTTTAAAGAAGATTTTGTGTTTTCAATGTACTTTGGTTTTGTTACTTAGTCAATTAAAAATGGTTAATTGTAGTGACTTAAAAGGGGATTTTTTTTTTTTTGGAATGTGGTTTGATTTTGATAGTTAGTCAATTTAAAATCTTTAAGTGTAGGGACTTTAAATGAGATTTTGAGTTTAGAATGTGGTTAGATTGGTGACTTAGTCAATTGAAAATTGTTAACTGTGTGGACTTTAAAGTGAATCGTGTTTTTAATGTGGTTTGGTTTTGATACTTAGTCACTTGAAAATGGTTAAGTCTAGACACTTTAAAAGAGATTTTTCGTGTTGAATAGGGTTTGGTTTTGATACTTAGTAACTTAAAATGGTTATGTGTATGGACTTTAAAGGACATTATTTGTTTTGAATGTGGTTTTGTTTTGACACTTAGTCATTTGAAAACCATTATGTGTAGGGACTTTATAGGGAATTTTTTTATTTTGAATGTGGTTTGGTCGGTGATTTAGTTACTTGAAAATGGTTAAGTGTAGGTACATTAAAGGGGATTTCATGTTTTGAATGTGGTTTAATTGGTGATTTAGTAACTTGAGAATGGTTACATTTTGGGACTTTAAAGGGGTTTTTTTGTTTTAAATGTGGTTTGGTTTTGATACTTAGTCACCTGATATTTGCTTGAGTGAAGAAACTTTAAAGGAGATTTTTTGTTTTGAATGTGGTTCGGTTTTGATACTAAGTCACTTGAAAATGGTTAAATGTAGGGACTTTAAAGGGAATTTTGTGTTTTGAATCTGGTTTGGTTAGTGACTTAGTTCCTTGAAAATGGTTAAATGTTGGGACTTTAAAAGGTTTTTTTTTTTAATTTTGAATGTGGTTTGGTTTTGATACTTAAGTCACTTGAAAATGGTTAAGTATAGGGACTTTAAAGGGGACTTTAATTTGAATGTGGTTTGGTTGGTGACTTTGTTACTTGGAAATGGTTAAGTGTAGTTATTTTAAATGGGATTTTTTGTTTTGAATGTGGTTTTGTATTGATACTTAGTTACTTGAAAATGGTTAAGTGTAGGGACTTTAAAGAGGATTTTGAGTTTTTATTGTGGTTAGGTCGGGGACTTAGTCACTTGAAAACGGTTAAGTGTAGGGAATTTAAAGGGGATTTTGTGTTTTGAATGTTGTTTGGTTTTGATGCTTAGTCACTTGAAAATGGTTAAGTGCAGAAACTTTAAAGGGGATTTTGGTTTTAAATGTGGTTTGATTTTGATACTTAGTCACTTAAAAATGGTTAAGGGTAGGGACTTTCAAAGGGATTTTGTGTTCAGAATGTCTTTTATTTTGATACTTAGTCACTTGAAATGGTTAAGTGTAGGAATTTTTTAGGAAATTTTGTGTTTTGAATGTGGTTTGGTTGGTGACTTAGATACTTAAAAATGGTTAAGTGTTGAGACTTTAAATGTGACTTTTTGTTTTAAATGTGGTTTGGTTGGTGACTTAGTTAATTGAAAATGGGTAAGTGTAGGGACTTTAATGCTGATTTTGTCTTTTGAATTTGGTTTGGTATGTGACTTTGTTATTTGAAAATGTTTATGTATAGGGACTTTAAAGGAGATTTTTGTTTTGAATATAGTTTTGTTTTGATATTTAGTCACTTGAAAATGGTTAAATGTAGGGTCTTTAAAGGGGATTTTTTGTTTTGAATGTTGTTTTGTTTTGATAGTTAGTCACTGGGAAATGGTTAAGTGTAGAGACTTTAAAGGCGATTTTGTGTTTTGAATGTGGTTTGGTTTTGATACTTAGTCACTTAAAAATGGTTAAATGTAGGGACTTAAAAGGGGATTTTTTCTTTGAATGTGGTTTATTTTGAAACTTAGTCACATTAAAATGGTTAAGTGTAAGTACTTTAAAGGAGATATAGTGTTTTGAAAGTCGTTTGGTTTTGATACTTCGTCACTTGAATGTGGTTAGGTTTTGATACTTAGTAACTTGAAAATTGTTAAATGTAGGAACTTTAAAGGGGATATCTTATTTTGAATATGTTTTGGTATTGATACTTAGTCACTTGAAAATGGTTATGCGTAGGAACTTTAATGGAGATTTTTTGTTTTGAATGTAGTTTGGTTTGTGACTTATTTTCTTGAAAATGGCTAAGTTTAGTGACTTTAATGAACATATTTTTTTTTTGAATGAGGTTTGGTTGGTGACTTAGTTTATTGAAAATGGTTATGTGTAGGGACTTTAAAGGGGATTTTTTGCTTTGAATGTGCTTTTGATACTTAGTCACTTGAAAATGGTTAAGTGTATAGACTCTAAAAGGGATTTTTGTTTTGAATGTTGTTTTGTTTGGATACTTAGTTACTTGAAAATGGTTAAGTGTAGGGACTTTAAAGGAGACTTTGTGTTTTCAATGTTGTTTGTTTTTTATACTTAGTCACTTAAAAATTGCTAAATATAGGGACTTAAAAGGGGATTTTTTGTTTTGCATGTTGTTTGGTTTTGATACTTAGTCACTTTAAAATTGTTAAGTGTAAGGATTTTAAAGGGAATCGTGTTTTGAATGTGGTTTGGTTTTGATACTTAGTCACTTGAAAATGGTTAACTATAGAGACTTTAAAGGGGATTTTTCATTTTGAATATGGTTTGGTTTTCATACTTAGTCACTTAAAAATGGTTAAGTGCAGTGACCTTAAAGGAGATTTTTTTGTTTGAATGTGGTTTTGTTTCGATACTTAGTCATTTGAAAATAGTTTTGTGTAGGGACTTTAAAAGGAATTTGTTTTTTGTATGTGCTTTGGTTGGTGATTTAGTCACTTGAAAATGGTTAAGTGTAGAGATTTTATAGGGGATTTTATGTTTTGAATGTGTTTTTGTTTTTATACTTAGTTACTTGAAAATGGTGAAGTGTAGGGACTTTAATGGGGATTTTGGGTTTTAAATGTGGTTACTTAGGTGACTTGGTCACTTGAAAATGGTAAAGTGTCGGGATTTTAGAGGGGATTTTGTGTTTTGAATGTGGTTTTGTATTGATACTTAGTCACTTGATAATGGTTATGTGTAGTGACTTTAAAAGATATTTTTTATTTTGAATGTGGTTTGATTTTGATACTTAGTAACTTAAAAATGGTTATGTGTAGTGACTTTAAAGGAGATTTTTTGTTTTAAATGTGGTTTGATTTTGATACTTAGTCACCTGAAAATGGTTAAGAGAAGGGATTTTAAGTGTAGGGACTTTAATGAGGACTTTTTGTATTGAATGTGGTTTGGTTTGTGACTTAGTACCTGGAAAATAGTTAAATATAGGGACTTTAAAGGAGATTTTGTGGTTTTGAATATGGTTTGGCAGGTGAATTAGCTAGTTGAAAATGGTTAACTGTAGAGAGTTTAAAGGGAATTTTGAGTTTTGAATGTGGTTTGGTTGCTGACTTAGTACCTTGAAAATGGTTAAGTGTAGGGACTTTAAAGGGTAATTTTTAATTTTCAATGTGGTTTGGTTTTGATACTTAGTTACTTGATAATGGTTAAGTGTAGAGACTTTAAGAGAGATTTTTTGTTTGGAATGTGGTTTAGTTTTGCTACTTAGTCACTTGAAAATGGTTAAGTATAGGGACTTTAAAGTGTATTTTTTATTTTGAATGCGGATTGGTTGGTGACTTAGTTATTTGAAAGTGGTTAAGTGTAGGGACTTTAAAGGGCATTTTTTGTTTTGAATGTGGTTTTTTTTTTATATTTAGTCACTTTAAAATTGTTAAGTGTAGTGACTTTAAAGGAGATTTTGAGTTTAAAATGTGGTTAGATTTGTGACGTAGTCACTTGAAAATTGTTAAGTGTAAGGACTTTAAAGGAAATCGTGTTTTGAATGTGGTTTGGTTTTGATACTTAGTCACTTTAAAATGGTTAAGTGAAGGGACTTTAAAGTAGATTTTTTGTTTTGAATGTGGTTTGGTTGTTTACTTAGTTACTTGAAAATGGTTGTGTACGGACTTTAAAGGGGTTTTTTTGTTTTGAATGTTCCATTGTTTTGATTTTAGTCACTTGAAAATTGTTCAGTGTAGGAATTTTAAAGGGAATTTTTTCTTTTTGAAAGTGGTATGGTTTTGATGCTTAGTAACTTGAAAATGGTAAAGTGTAGGGACTTTAAAAGTGATTTTTTGCTTTAAATGTAGTTTTGTTGGGTGATTTAGTAACTTGAAAATGGTTAAATGTAGGGATTTTAATGCGGATTTTGTGTTTTGTATTTCGTTTTGTTGGTGACTTTGTTATTTGAAAATTTTTAAGTTTAGGGACTTCTAAGGGGATTTTCTGTTTTGAATATGGTTTGGTTTTTAACTTAGTTACTTAAAGTTGGTTAAGTGTAGGGACTTGAAAAGGGATTATTTGTTTTGAATGTGGTTTTGTTTTGATACTTAGTCACTTGAAAATATTTCAATGTAGGGACTTTAAAGGGGATTTTTTCTTTTGAATGTGGTTTTACTTTGAATATGGTTTGGTTTTTAACTTAGTTACTTAAAAATGGTTATGTGTAGGGACTTTAAAAGAGATTTTGTGTTTTCAATGTTGTTTGGTTTTTCTACTTAGTCACTTAAAAATGGTAAAATATAGGGACTTAAAAGGGAATATTTTCTTTTGAATATTAATTGGTTTTGATACTTAGTCACTTAAAAGTGGTTAAGTGTACGGACTTTAAAGGGGATATTGTGTTTTGAATGTGATTTTGTTTTGATACTTAGTCACTTTAAAATGTTTAAGTGTAGAGACTTTAAATGAGATTCTCTGTTTTGAATGTGGTTAGGTTTCGATACTTAGTAACTTGAAAATGGTTAAATGTGGGGACTTCAAAGGGTATTTTTTGTTTTGAATACGGTTAGGTATTGATACTTAGTCTCTTGTAAATCGTTTAGCATAGGGACTTTAAAAGAGATTTTTGTTTTGATTGTAGTTCGGTTGATGACTTGTTTACTTAAAAATAGTCAGGTTTAGTGACTTTAATGATGATTTTGTGTTTTGAATGAGGTTTGGTAAGTGACATAGTAACATGAAAATTGTTAAACGTAAAGATTTTAAAGGTGATTTTTTATTTTGAATGTGGTTTTGTTTTGATACTTAGTTACTTGAAAAAGGTTAAGTGTAGGGACTTTAAATGGGATTTTGAGTTTTGAATGGTGTTAGGTCGGTAACTTAGTAACTTTAAAATGGTTAAGTGTAGGGACTTTAAAAGGGATTTTGTGTTTAGAATGTGGTTTTGTTTTGATACTTAGTCACTTGAAATGATTAAGTGTAGGAATTTTATAGGAAACCTTGCGTTTTGAATGTGGTTTGGTTGGTGACTTAGCAACTTGAAAATGGTTAGGTGTTGCGACTTTAAAAAAGATTTTTTGTTTTAAATGTTGTTTGGATGTTGACATAGTTACTTGAAAATGGTTAAGAGTAGGGACTTTAAACTGGGTTTTTTGTTTGGAATGTGGCATGGTTTTTATATTAGTCACTTGAAAATGGTTAACTGTAGGGACTTTAAAGGGAATTTTTTCTTTTTGAATGTTGTATGGTTTTGATGCTTGGTAACTTGAAAATGCTTAAGTTTAAGTACTTTAAAAGTGATTTTTTGTTTTAAATGTGGTTTGGTTAGTGACTTCGTTATTTGAAAATGGTTAAGTGTAGGGACTTTAATGCGGATTTTGTGTTTTGAATTTGGTTTGGTTGCTGACATTTTCATTTGAAAATGTTTAAGTATAGAGACTTTAAAGGGGATTTTATGTTTTGAATATGGATTTGTTTTGATAATTAGTCACTAGAAAATGGTTAAGTGCAGAGACTTTCAAGGGGATTTTTGTTTTGAATATGGTTTGGTTTTGATGCTTAGTCACTTAAAAATGGTTTAGTGTAGGGACTTTAAAAGGGATTTTGTGTTTAGAATGTCGTTTTGTTTTGATACTTAGTCACATGAAATGGTTAAGTGTAGAATTTTATAGGAAATTTTGTGTTTTGAATTTGGTTTGGTTGGTGACTTAGCTACTTGAAAGAGGTTAAGAGTAGGGACTTTATAGAAGATTTTGTTTGGAATGTAATTTTGTTTTGATAGTTAGTAACTTCAAAATGGTTAAGTGTAGGGACTTTAAAGGAGATTTTGTGTTTTGAATGTGGTTTGGTTTTGATACTTAGTCATTTAAAAATTGTTATATGTAGGGACTTTAAAAGGGATTTTGTGTTTAGAATGTGGTTTTGTTTTGATACTTAGTCACTTGAAATGGTTAAGTGTAGCAATTTTATACGAAATTTTTTGTTTTTAATGTGGTTCGGTTGGTGACTTAGCTACTTGAAAAAGGTTAAGTGTAGGAAAATTATACAAGATTTTTTATTATGAATGTGGCTTGGTTGTTGACTTAGTTACTTGAAAATGGTTAAGAGTAGGGACTTTAAACGGTGTTTTTTGTGTTGAATGTGGCACGGATTTGATATTAGTCACTTGAAAATGGTAAAGTGCAGGGACTTTAAAGGGAATTTTTTCTTTTTGAATGTGGTATGGTTTTGATGCTCAGTAACTTGAAAATGCCTAAGTGTAGGGATTTTAAAAGAGATTTTTTGTTTTAAATGTCGTTTGGTTGGTGACTTAGTTACTTAAAAATGGTTAAGTGTAGAGACTTTAATGCTGATTTTGTGTTTTGAATTTTGGTTGGTTTGTGACATTGTTATTTGAAAATGTTAAAGTATAGGGACTTTAAAGGGGATTTTTCATTTTGAATATGGTTTTGTTTTGATACTTAGTAACTTGAAAATGGTTAAATGTATGGACTTTAAAGGGTATTTTTTGTTTTGAATATGGTTTTATTTTGATAGTTAGTCACTTGAAAATGTTGAAGTGTAGGGACTTTAAAGGAGATTTTGTGTTTTAATGTTGTTTGGTTTTGATTCTTAGTCACTTAAAAATTGTTAAATGTAGGGACTTAAAAGGGGATATTTTGTTTTGAATGTGGTTTGGTTTTGATACTTAGTAACTTGAAAACGATTTAGTGTAAGGACTTTAAAGGAGATATTGTGTTTTTAATGTGGTTTGGTTTTGATACTTAGTCACTTGAAAATGTTTAAGTGTAGAGACTTTAAAGGAGATTTTGTGTTTAGAATGTGGTTTGATTTTGATACTTAGTAACTTGAAAATGGTTAAATTTAGGGACTTTAAAGGGGATTTTTTGTTTTGAATATGGTTTGGTATTGATACTTAGTCACTTGAAAATGGTTAAGTGTAGGGACTTTAAAGGAGATTTTTCATTGTGAATGTAGTTTGGTTGGTGACTTATTTACTTTAAAATGGTTAATTTTAGTGACTTTATTGAAGATTTTGTGTTTTGAATGAGGTTTGGTTGGTGACTTAGTTTATTGAAAATGGTAAAGTGTCGAGACTTTAAAGGAGATTTTTTGTTTTGAATGTCGTTTTGTTTTGATACTTAGTCACTTTAATATTGTTAAGTGTAGGGACTTTAAAGAAGATTTTGAGTTTAGAATGTTGTTAGATTGGTGATTTAGTCACTTGAATATTTTTAAGTGTAAGGACTTTATAGGGAATTGTATTTTGAATGTGGTTTGGTTTTGAAACTTAGTCACTTGAAAATGGTTAAGTGTAGTGACGTTAAAGGAGATTATGCGGTTTGGTTTTGATACTTAGCGACTTAAAAATGGTTAAGTGTAAGGAATTTATACAAGATTTTTTGTTTTGAATGTGGTTTTGTTTTGATACTTAGTACTTTGAAAATGATTATGTGTAGGGACTTTAAATGAAATTTTTTGTTTTGAATTTGGTTTGTTTGGTGATTTAGTCACTTGAAAATGGTTAAGTGTAGGAACTTCAAAGGAGATTTCTTGTTTTGAATATGGTTCGGTTTTGATACTTAGTCACTTGAAAGTGGTTAAGTTTAGGGACCTTAAAGTGGATTTTTTGTTTTGAATGTGGTTTGGTTTTGATACTTACTGACTTGAAAATCGTTAAATGTAGGGACTTTAAAGGGAATTTTGTGTTTTGAATGTGGTTTGGTTTGTGACTTAGTTACTTGAAAATGGTAAAGCGTAGGGACTTGAAAGGGGATTTTGTTATTTTAAATGTGGTTTGGTTTTGATATTTAGTCACTCGAAAAAGGTCAAATATAGAGACTTTATAGAGGATTTTTTGTTTTGAATGTTGTTTGGTTGGTGACTTAGCTACTTAAAAATGGTTAAGTGTAGGGACTTTAAAGAAGATTTTTTATTTGGAATGTGGTTTGGTTGTTGACTTAGTTACTTGAAAATGGTTAAGAGTGTGGACTTTAATGGGAATTTTTTGTTTGAATGTGGCATTGCTTTGATATTAGTCACTTGAAAATGGTTAAGTGCATGACCTTTAAAGGGAATTTTTTTCTTTTTGAATGTGGTATGGTTTTTATGGTTGGTAACTTGAAAATGGTTAATTGTAGGGACTTTAAAAGTGATGTTTTGTTTTAAATGTGGTTTGTTTGGTAACTTAGTTACTTGAAAATGGTTAAGTGTCGGTACTTTAATGCGGCTTTTGTATTTTGAATTTTGTTTGGTTGGTGACTTTGTTATATGAAAATGTTTAAGTGTAGGGACTTTAAAGGGGATTTTTTATTTTGAATATTGTTTGGTTTTTGACTTAGTTACTTAAAAATGATTAAGTGTAGGGACTTTAAAGAAGATTTCTTATTTTGAATGTAGTTTGGTTTTGATACTTAGTGAATTGAAAGTGGTTAAATGTAGGGACTTTAAAGGTGATTTTTTGGTTTGAATGTTGTTATGTTTTGATACGTAGTCACTTGAAAATTGTTAAGTTTAGGGACTTTAAAGGACATTTTGTGTTTTGAATGTGGTTTGGTTTTGATACTTAGTCACTTAAAAATGGTTAAATGTAGGGACTTAAAAGGGGATTTTTTGTTTTGAATATGGTTTGGTTTTGATACTTCATAACTTGAAAAATTTTAAGTGTAGAGACTTTAAAGGAGATTTTGTGTTTTAAATGTGGTTAGTTTTAGTTACATAGTAACTTTAAAATGATGAAATGTAGAGACTTTAAAGAGGATTTTTTGTTTTGAATATGGCTTTGTATTGATACTTAGTCACTTGAAAATGGTTCAGTGTTTGGACTTTAAAGGAGATTTTTGGTTTTGAATGTAGTTTGGTTGGTGACTTATTTACTTGAAAATTGTTAAGTTTAGTGACTTTAATGATGATTTTATGATTTGAATGAGGTTTGGTTGGTGACTTAGTTACTTGAAAATGGTTACGTGTAGTAACTTGAATGGGGATTTTTTATTTTGAATGTGGTTTGGTTTTGATACTTAGTAACCTGAAAATAGTTAAATGTAGGGACTTTAAAGGGAATTTTGTGTTTTTAATGTTGTTTGGTGTTGATACAATTTTGTTTGGTGTTGATACTTAGTCACTTGAAATTGGTTAAGCATTGGGACTTTAAAGAGATTTTTTGTTTTGAATGTGGTTTGGTTTTGTTACTTAGTAACTTGAAAATGGTTTAGTGTAGGGACTTAAAAGAGGATTTTGTCTTTTGAATGTGGTTTGATTTTGATACTTAGTCACTTGAAAATGGTTAACTTTATGGACTTAGAAGGGGATTTTGGTTTTGAATGTCATTTGATTTTGATATTTATTCACTTCAAAAAAGTTAAGTGTAGGGACTTAAAAAGGGATTTTTTATTTTGAATGTTGTTTTGTTTTGATACTTAGTCTCTTAAAATGGTTTAGTGTGGGAATTTTAAGGGAAATTTTGTGTTTTGAATGTGGTTCGGTTGGTAACTTATTTACCTGAAAATGGTTAAGTGTAGGAACTTTAAAGTAGAATTTTTGTTTTGATTATGGTTTGGTTGGTCACCTAGTTAGATGAAAATGATTACGTGTAGTAACTTTAAAGGGGATTTTTTTTTTTTTGAATGTGGTTTGGTTTCGATACTTAGTAACTTGAAAATGGTTAAATGTAGGGACTTTAAAGGGAATTTTGTGTTTTTAATGTGGTTTGATTTTGATACTTAGTCATTTGAAATTGGTTAAGTGTAGGGACTTTAAAGAGATTTTTTGTTTTGAATGTGGTTTGGTTTTGTTACTTAGTAACTTGAAAATGGTTTAGTGTAGGCATTTAAAAGAGGATTTTGTGTTTTGAATCTGGTTTGATTTTGATACTTAGTCACTTGAAATTGGTTAAGTTTGTAGACTTAAAAGGGGATTTTTGTTTTGAGTGTCGTTTGATTTTGATACTTAGTCACTTCTAAATAGTTAAGTGTAGGGACTCAAAAAGGTATTTTTATTTTGAATGTGGTTTTGTTTTGATACTTAGTCACTTAAAATGGTTTAGTGTAGGAATTTTAAAGGAAATTTTGTGTTTTGAATGTGGTTCGGTTGGTGACTTAGCTACTTGAAAATGGTTAACTGTACAAACTTTAAAGGAGATTTTTTGTTTTGAATGTGGTTTGGTTGTTGACTTAATTACTTGAAAATGGTTAAATGTAGGGACTTTAAAGGGGTTTTTTTTGTTTTGAATATGGTTTTGTTATTATATTTTTACTTGAAAATGGTTAAGTGTAGGGATTTTAAAGGTAGTTTTTTTGTTTTGAATGTGGTATGGTTTTGATGCTTAGTAAGTTGAAAATGGTTAATTCTAGGGATTTTAAAAGTGATTTTTTGTCTTAAATGTGGTTTGGTTGGTGACTTAGTTACCTAAAAATGGTTGTGTAGAGAACTTTAATGTGGACTTTGTGTTTTGAATTTAGTTTGGTTGGTGACTATTTTGTTTGAAAGTGTTTAAGTGTAGGGACTTTAAAAAGAATTTTTTGTTTTGAATATGGATTGGTTTTTGACTAAGTTACTTAAAAATGGTTAAGTGTAGGGTCTTTATAGGGGATTTTTCGTTTTGAATGTGTTTTTTTTTTTATACTTAGTCACTTGAAAATGGTTAAATGTTGGGACTTTAAAGGTGATTTTTTTTATTGAATGTGGTTTTATTTTTACACGTAGTGACTTAAAAATGGTTAAGTGTAGCGACTTTATTGGGGATTTTTTGTTTTAAATGTGGTTTGGTTTTGACACTTAGTCACTAAAAAATGGTTAAATGAAGGGACTTAAAAGAGAATTTATTGTTTTGAATGTAGTTTGGTTTTGATACTTAGTCACTTGAAAAAGGTCAAGTGTAAGGACTTTAAAGGAGATGTTGTGTTTTGATTATGGCTTGGTTTTGATACTTAGTCACTTGAAAATGTTTAAGTGTAGGGACTTCAATGGAGATTTTGTGCTTTGAATGTGGTTTGGTTTTGATACTTAGTAACTTGGAAATTGTTAAATGTAGAGACTTTAAAGGGAATTTTTTGTTTTGTATATCGTTTTGTATTGATACTTAGACTCTTGAACATGGTTAAGTGTAGGGACTTTAAGGGAAATTTTTTGTGTTGAATGTAGTTTGGTTGGTGATTATTTACTTGAAAATGGTTAAGTATAGTGACTTTAATGAGGATTTTGTGTTATGAATGAGGTTTCGTTTGTGACTTAGTTACTTGAAAATGGTTAAGTGTAGGGACATTAAAGAGGATTTTTTATTTTCAATGTGGTTTGGTTGGTGACTTAGTTGCTTGAAAATGGTTAAGTTTAGGGACTTTAAAGGAGATTATTTGTTTTGAATGTGGTTTAGTTGTTGAGTTTGTTACTTGAAAATTGTTAAGTGTTGGGACTTTAAATGAGATTTTTTATTTTGAATGTGGTTTTGTTTTGATACTTAGTCACTTGAAAATGGTTAAGTGTAGGGACTTTAATGGGAATTTTTTTATTTTGTATGTGGTTTGCTTTTGATACTTAGTTACTTGAATATGGTTAAATCTAGAGACTTAAAAGAGGATTTTTTTCTTTTGAATATTGTTTGGTTTTGATACTTAGTCATTTGAATATGGTTAAGTATAGTGACTTTAATGAGGATTTTTTGTTTTGAATGAGGTTTGGTTGGTGACTTAGTTAATTACAAATGGTTAAGTGTAGTGACATTAAAGAGGATTTTTTTTAATGTGGTTTAGTTGGTGACTTAGTTGTTTGAAAATGGTTAAGTGTATGAACTTTGAAGGAGATTATTTGGTTTGAATGTGGTTTAGTTGTTGACTTTGTTAATTGAAAATGGTTAAGTTTAGGGACTTTAAATGAGATTTTTTATTTTCAATGTGGTTTTGTTTTGATACTTAGTCACTTGAAAATAGTTAAGTGTAGGGACTTTAAAGGAGATTTTCCTATTTTGTATGTAGTTTGATTTTGATACTTAGTTACTTGAAAATGGTTAAGTGTAGAGACTTAAAAGAGGATTTTTTTCATTTGAATATGGTTTGGGTTTGATACTTAATCATTTGAATATAGTTAAGTATACTGACTTTAAAGGGTATTTTTTGTTTTGAATGTGGTTTGGTTGGTGACTTAGTTACTTGAAAATGATCAAGTATAGGGGCTTTAAAAGGGATTTTTTGTTTTGAATGTAGTTTTGTTTGGATACTTTGTCACTTTAAAATGGTTAAGTGAAAGGACTTTAAATGGGATTTTATGTTTTGAATGAGGTTTGGTTTTGATACTTAGTCTCTAGAAAATGGTTATGTGAAGTGACTTTAAAAGAGATTTTGAATCTAGATTGGTTTTGATACTTATTCACTTGAAAATGGTTAATTATAGGGACTTTAATGGGGATTTATTTATTTTGAATGTGGTTTAGTTGGTGACTGTGTTAATTGAATATGGTTAAGTGTAGGGATTTTAAAGGAAAAATTTTGCTTTGAATGTGGTTTTGTTTTAACCCTTAGCCACTTGAAAATGGTTAAGTGTAGAGACTTTAAAGGGGATTTTGACTTTCGTATGTGGTTAGGTATGTGACTTAGTCACTTGAAAATGGTTAAGTGTAGGGACTTTAAAGAGGATTTTATATTTTGAATGTGGTTTTGTTTTGATACTTAGTCACTTGAAAATGGTTAACTGTAGGGACTTAAATGGGGATTTTTTGTGTTGAATGTGGTTGAATTTGTGACTTAGTCTCTTGAAAATGGTTAAGCGTAGGTACTTTAATGTGGAATGTATGTTTTGAATGCGGTTTGGTTGGTGATTTAGTTACTTGAAAATGGTTAAGTGTTGGGACTTTATGGGGGATTTTTTATTTTGAATGTGGTTTGGTATTGATACTTAGTCACCTGAAATTGGTTAAGTGTAGGAACTTTAAAAGGGATTTTTTGTTTTTAATGTTGTTTGGTTTTGATACTTAGTCATTTGAAAATGGTGAAGTATAGGGACTTTAAAGGATATTTTTTATTTTGAAAGTGGTTTGGTTGGTGACTAATTTACTTGAAAATGGTAAATTGTAGGGTCTCTAAAGGGGATTTTTTATTGTTAATGTGGTTTTGTTTGGATACTTAGTCACTTGAAAATGGTTAAGTGATGGGACTTTAATGGGTATTTTTTGTTTTGAATGTGGTTTTGTTTTGATACTTAGTTACTTTAAAATAGTTAAGTGTATGGACTTTAAAGAGGATTTGGAGTTTTGTACGTGGTTAGATTGGTGACTTAGTCACTTGAAAGTTGTTAAGTGTAAGGACTTTAAAAAGAATAGTATTTTGAATGTGGTTTGGTTTTGCGACTTAGTCACTTAAAAATGGTTCAGTTTACTTACTTCAAATGATATTTTTTGTTTTGAATGTGGTTTGATTTTTATACTTTGTCACTTAAAAATGGTTAAGTGTAGAAACTTTAAAGGACAATTTTTGTTTTGATTGTTGTTCTGTTTTGATACTTAGTCACTTCTAAATGGTTAAGTGTAGGGACTTTGATTGAAATTTTTTTGTTTTGAATGTGGTTTGGTTGTTGACTAAGTCACTTAAAAATGGTTAGGTGTAGACCCATAAAAGAGGATATTTTTTTTCCTTTGAATGTTGTTTGGTGTTGATACTTAGTCATTTGAAAATGGTTTAGTGTAGGGACTTTAAAGGGTATTTTTTATTTGAATGTGGTTAGGTTGGAGACTTAGTTACTTGAAAACAGTTAAGTGTAGAACTTTAAAAGAGATTTTTTGTTTTTAATGTGGTTTGGTTGTTAACTTAATTACTTGAAAATGGCTAATGTAGGGACTTTAAAGGGTTGTTTTTGTTTTGAATGTGGTTTTGTTATTATATTATTCACTTGAAAATGGTTAAGTGTAGGGATTTTAAAGGAGGTTTTTTCGTTTTTAATGTGGTATGGTTTTAATTCTTAGTAAGTTGAAAATGGTTAAGTGTAGGGACTTTAAAAGTGATTTTTTATTTTAAATGTGGTTTGGTTGGTGACTGAGTTACTTAAAAATGGTTAAGTGTAGAGAACTTTAATGTGAATTTGGTGTTTTGAATTTGGTTTGGTTGGTGACTTTATTAGTTGCAAATGTTTAAGTGTAGGGACTTTAAAAGGGAATTTTTGTTTCGAATATGGATTGGTTTTTGACTTAGTTACATAAAAATGGTTAAGTGTAGGGTCTTTAAAGAGGATTTTATGTTTTAAATTTGTTTTTATTTTGATACTTAGTTACTTGAAAATGGTTAAATGTAGGAACTTTAAAGGTGATTTTTGGTATTGAATGTGGTTTTATTTTGGCACGTAGTCACTTAGAAATGGTTAAGTGTAGGGACTTTGTTAGAGATTTTGTGTTTTGAATGTTATTTGGTTTTGATACTTAGTCATCTAAAAATGGTTTGATGAAGGGTCTTAAAAGAGAATTTTTTGTTTTGAATGTGGTTTGGTTTTGATACTTAGTCACTGGAAAATTGTTATGTGTAAGGACTTTAAAGTAGATATTGTGTTTTGAATTTGGTTTCGTTGTGATACTTAGTCACTTCAAAATGTTTAAGTGTAGGGACTTTAAAGGAGATTTTCAGTTTTGAATGTGGTTTGGCTTTGATTCTTAGTAACTTGAAAATGGTTAAATGTAGAGACTCTAAAGGGAATTTTTTGTTTTGTATATGGTTTGGTATTGATACTTAGTCTCTTGAAAATGGTTAAGTGTAGGGCCTTTAAAGGAGATTTTTTGTGTTGAATGTAGTTTGGTTGGTGATGATTGACTTCAAAATGGTGAAGTATAGTGAATTTAATGCGGATTTAGTGTTTTGAATGATGTTTGGTTGGTGACTTAGTTACTGTAACGCCCCGGAAAATGGGTCCCGGTGCATCACATGGTCCTTTAGGCTACAAGTAGTCCCAAGCTAACCCTTTGAGCCATTTTTCATTCAGTTCAACACAAATCAATGGGGTTTCCATAAATAACCCTCAAATATCAACAGAGTAATCATCATCCAAGAATAAAAGAATTTCAGAAAGATAACAAAATATGACTTATTAGTCAACTTCCAACATCTATACTAGTCTGACAAGCCTCTAAGAAAATCAATAAAACCAGCGAGCCATTGAGACATGCCCCAACTGACTTATACTCAGTTATCAAATGTAAAAAATTCCTTGAAACCAACATCAGAGATCACATCCTCGGAACATGAGGACTTACCACAACAGAGTATGTAGAATAGCATCCCCAAAGAATCACTGTCAAACCTGGAACTGACCACCTAAACCTACATTCTGAGAAAATGCATCCCATATTCGAAGATGTGGGTCAGTACCATAGAAAGGGACCGAGTATATGGGGGTGTATGCAGTCGTATAAACATCATCATCATAAATATTTATAAGAAATATGCAGGATGTACGAAAGACTCACATAGCCCGAAGAAAATCATCATAATCATGAGAGGATGAAATAAGTACAATAAGACATGTGAGTCATCATATAATTTTTCAATCACTTTTAGTTCATCAAGAATATCAATTCTCATAAAGTAAATATCATTTAAATCTTTCGAAAGAATAACTTTGACAATTCCACTTTCAAATCACTTCACCATTCACCATAGGCACAAGGAAACACACACACACTAGGAGATCCTATAATCGACATAAACCATGTGAGCTACATGGCGTCCAACGTACAACCCATGTTGGGGAGAGTCGTCCTATCCTTTCCATCGGACTAGGACTATCGATATCAAATCCACACAAACTAGTCATCACTATATAAATCAGCCTCAGGTTCACTCCTACGGGGGAACGTGGTTCTAAGGAAGTAAGGCCGCTTTATACATCCCACTTGGTGCTAAAGATGTCTCCCGGATTTAGCTCAGATCATTTCAAAGACAATCCACAACAAAATAATTTCAGTAATATATAAATATACATCGGGAGCCATCATGCTTCCCATCTATCAAAATCAACCACGTTGTGGATTTCTTTCACATTCGAGTTCTAAACAACTTCATTAATACCAAAAGGTCAAATCATTCAAACTATCTCAAATACTCAACATTAACGTGTTTATAACACACACTTTCTCAAAAAAACACAATTTCCAATGGGGATTCACGACCCAAATATCAAAATCATGATAAATATCATTCAATATTCATGCTTTATATCTCCACACATGTAAATTCATCTTTCAAAATCATAAACATCAAGATTTCATAATAATCATCATAAGATATGGGTTCATGCTTCAAATTCATAAAAATCAAATAAAAATCATACCTTTGTAAAGAAAATTACTTTTAGGCACAAGAACGAAAGAGAGTTCTTGTTGAAAAAACTCCACATACCTTGAATGATAAACTTTAGATCGATACTTGTTTTTGAGATGTTAATCGTGCCTTTGAATGATGGTTCTTGGAGTTCTTGAACTAGGAACTTGGAATCCTGAATAAATTTGCAGAATTAATGGTGAACTTTGGAGGTTCTTGAAGTTGGATGTAGGAGCTTAGGGTTTTCTTTTTGAGGGAGTTTGATGAAATATAACATATAATGCTTCTAATAGGATTTAATATAGGGTTTGGACGGATTTTGGGTTAGGGGGAATGACCAAAACGCCCCTAAAAATAAAAACAATTCTCGAATCTGTCCTTTGGTTGACTGTTTTGACAGTCTGAAGTAGATCAACTATAAGGTTTTACTCTAGTATTCAAATTGGATGAAACTAATTTCATTAGAAATAGGACTCTCATATGTTTCCATTGATATATAGTATCTTACCCAAATCATTGTGTACGAGGAGTTATGATCGTTTGAAGTTGACCCAAAAATTCACTTTTGTTAGTCTGAAGTAGATCAACCATAACTTTTTTCACCGATAGACAAATTGGATGAAACCAATTTCATTGGAAAGAGGACTCACAGAGCTTTCCATTGATATATGGTTGATTACCCAGATCATTATGTACAAGGAGTTATGATTGTTTAAAGTTGGAGAAAAAATACGCCAGACCTCAGTACTTTTTCCTGAACGTGTTACTGTTCACTACTATTCATGGTTCGATCGGAATGTTTATAACTCGTCGCTCGGGTGTCCATTTTCGATGATCCACATATCGTTGGAAAGCTTATTTGATACTCTACTCAATGGTGGTTCATAATCTAAGACATTTCACACGAAAAATTTATAATTCATTCTAGAAGATAGAACCCAACAGGTTTACGCACAAAATTTTAACGAAAAATTTCTTGGGGTATTACATCATCCCCACCTTGAAAACATTCATCCTCGAATGATGAAAGACATTCCAATATTAGATAGGGAATAGAGAATACAGCTGAAACCATTTGTTAGACTCATCACCACATCGTTTCTCACTCCAAATGCAACATAGAATTCATAAATTCAAGAAACTACAGCTGAACAGATAATAAATGTCAGCTGAAATGCTGCAACTTTTATCAAAAATGCATGATTCAGGAAAGAAAGGTACCTTTGTCTTGATCAGAGTTCGCAGAAAATAGGTGCGGGTACTTGGATCGCATATCCGCCTCATCTTCCCAAGTTGCACCCTCAACAGTTTGGTTTCGCCACAACACCTTGACCAAGGGAACTTCTTTGTTCCTTAGTCTTCGGACACTGAAATCAATAATCTCAAAAGGAATCTCATCAAAAGAAAAATTTTCTTGAATGTCAGCACTCACAGAGGAATCCACTACCACAACATCTCTAATATGCTTTCTAAGCATGGAGACATGGAATATTGGATGAATATAGGACAACTTAGAAGGCAACTCGACTTCATAAGCTACCTTACCAACACGGCTAAGAATTTTGTAAGGACCAACATAACAGGAACTAATCTTTCCCTTCTTTCCGAATCTCTTCACCCCCCTCATGGATGAAATTTCCAGATACACTAGGTCACCAACTTCCAACTTAAGGTCTCTCCTTCTAACATCCACTTATGACTTCTGACGACTCTGCGCAGTTTTCAACCTTTCCCTAATCAACTTAACTTTTTCCATAGCCTCAAATACTGAATCAGGACCACTCACAACCGCTTCACCCACCTCGAACCAACCTATGGGTGATCTATACTTCCTCTTATATAAGGCTTCAAATGGAGCCATGCCAATACTAGAGTGGAAACTATTATTGTAAGCAAACTCTATCAACGGTAAGTGATCATCCCAACTTCCCTTAAAGTCAAGTGCACAAGCTCTCAACATATCCTCTAAGGTTTGGATGGTCCGCTCAGCCTGACCATCGGCCTGCGGATGAAAAGTAGAACTCAAAAGCACTTGGGTACCAAGACCCTTCTGAAAAGCTTTCCAAAATTATAAAGTGAACTGAGTACCCCTATCCGAAATGATAGACAAGGGAACTCCATGCAGTCTGAGTAGCTCTCAGATATATAATCTAGCGTAATCCTCAACAATATATGAAGTATGAACAGGCAAGAAATGAGCAGACTTAGTCAACCTATCAACCACAACCCAAATGGAATCATGATGGCGTTGGGAAGGAGGTAAGCAAATCATGAAGTCCATATTTATCTCTTCCCACTTCCAGGTGGGAATAGTAAACTCTTGCATCATACCACCAGGTCTTTGGTGTTCAACCTTAACCTGTTGGCATGTTGCACACTTAGCTACAAACACTGCTATATCTTTCTTCATTCAACTCCACCTATAGATTTCCCACAAGTCTCGGTACATCTTGGTGGCACCAGGATGAATAAAATATCACGCCCCGTGCGCTTCAACCATAATCCTCTGTCTCAAATCATCAACATTTGGGACACATAATCTACCCTGCAATCTCAACACACCATCTCCCCCTTGGGGGGAAACCTCTACTTTTTGGTGCTTGACTAACTCCTTTAGTCTGACAAAACTAGCATCTAAGTATTGCTTTTCCTTCACTTCCGAAACCAAGGAGGATTCGGAACTACTCTGAACCCCTATACTACCTTCAGCAGAGCCAAACAACCTAACCCCCAATCTATCCAAACGATGTACATCAAGAGCCAACTCTTTCTTAGCTTCTACCACATGCGAAACACTACCCATGGACACTCTACTTAGGGCATCCGCCACAACATTGGCCTTGCCCGGATGGTACAGCACACTAATATCATAGTCTTTTAACAATTCTAACTACCGTTTCTGCCTAAGATTTAATTCTCTCTGGGTAAACACATACTGCCGACCCTTATGATCAGTGAAAACATCAACATGGACACCATACAAATAGTGTCTTCAACTTTTCAAAGCAAACACAACAGTAGCCAACTCAAGGTCATGGGTGGGATAATTTTTCTCATAGGGTTTCAACTGTCTAGAAGCATAAGCTATCACCTTACCCTTCTGCATCAATACGCAACCTAAACCAACTCTCGAAACATCACAGTATACCATAAAACCATCAACACCATCAGGAAAAGTCAAAACAGGGGCTGAAGTGAGTCGAGTCTTCAACTCCTGAAAACTCTTCTCACAAGATTCGGACCACAAGAACTTCACTTTCTTGTGGGTCAACCGAGTCATAGGGGATGCTATAGAGGAGAAACCCTCAATAAAACGGTGGTAATAGCCAGCTAAACCCAAGAAACTTCAAATATCAATTGGAGAAATAGGTCTAGGCCAATTTCTAACAACTTTGGTCTTTTGGGGATCAACTCTAATACCCTAGGAAGAAATGATGTGACCTAGAAAAGAAATTGACCTTAGCCAAAACTGACACTTACTAAACTTGGTAAACAACTTGTGATTTCTAAGGGTTTGCAAGACAGTTCGGAGATGATCAGAATGTTCATCCTTACTACGGGAGTACACCAGTATATCATCGATGAACACTATGACAAACATATTCAGATATGATCTGAATACTTGATTAATGAGGTCCATGAAAGCTACTGGGGCATTAGTTAACCCGAAAGACATAACAATAAACTCAAAATGGCCATAACGAGTTTGGAAAACGGTTTTTGGGATGTCACACTCCCTAACTTTGAGTTGATGATAGCTGGAATGAAGGTCTATCTTTGAGAAATAACTTGCACCTTGCAATTGGTCAAACAAATCATCTATTCTCGGAAGGGGGTACTTATTTTTTATGGTGACTTTATTCAGTTTGCGGTAATCAATACACATATGCAAAGAGCCATCTTTCTTTCTCACAAACAACACAGGAGCACCCCAAGGAGAAACACTAGGCCTTATGAAACCCTTATCTAGTAGATCTTTGAGTTGCTTTTTCAACTCCTTAAGTTCTGCAGAGGCCATAGGGTAAGGAGGATTAGAAATGGGCTGAGTATCGAGAAGAAGATCAATCCCAAACTCTATCTCTCTATCAGGAGGTATCTCTGGGAGATCATCCAAATGGATGAGCGGGTTGAGGTTGCTAACCATCATTATTTCTTCTTTCTCGACGTGGAGGTATATTTCTGAAAGAGGAGAACACGAATTAATAGCACAGAGAGAGACTTTAAGCACGATAGACTTCTGAAAGAAAGAATCACACTTTTTCCTAAAACATCTTGTAGCCTCTTGCTCATAGATGTGGCACGCTACACACCGCTGATCAAGACTCTACTTAACGTGGCTTGTCAGACTCCCTAGGACACCTTAAAACCTTAGGCTCTGATACCAAGTTTGTAATGCCCCGGAAAAAGGGTCCCGGAGCATCACATGGTGCTTAAGGCTACGAGTATCCCCAAGCTAACCATTTGAGCCATTTTTCATTTAGTTTAACACAAATCAATGTGGTTTCCATAAATAACCCTCAAATATCAACAGAGTAATCATCATCCAAGAATAAAAGAATTTTAGAAAGATAACAAAATAGGACTTATTAGTCAACTCCCAATATCTATACTATTCTAAAAAGCCTCTAAGAAAATCAATAAAACCAGCGAGCCATTGAGACATGCCCCACTGACTCATACTCAGTTATCAAATGTAAATAATTCCGTTAAACCAACATTAAACATCACGCCCTCGGAACATGAGGACTCACCACAACAGAGGATGTAGAATAGCATCCCCAAAGAATCACTGTCAAACCTGGAACTGACCACCTGATCTTACATTCTGAGAAAATGCAGCCCACATCCAAAGATGTAGGTCAGTACCATGGAAAGGGACCGAGTATATGATGGTGTACCGAGTATATGGGGGTGTATGCAGTTGTATAAACATCATCATCATAAATATTTATAAGAAATATACAGGATGTATGAAAGACTCACATAGCCCAAAGAAAATTATCATAATCATAAGAGGATGAAATAAGTATAATAATACATGTGAGTCATCATATAATTTGTCAATCACTTTCAGTTCATTAAGAAAATCAATTCTCATAATGTAAATATCATTTAAATCATTCGAAAGAATACCTTTCACAATTCCACTTTCAAATCACTTCACCAATCACCATAGACACAAGGAAACACACATACACTGGGAGATCCTATAACTGACATAAACCATGTAAGCTACATGGATTCCAGCATACAACCAATGTTGGGGAGAGCCATCCTATCCTTGCTATCAGAGTAGGACTATAAATATCAAATCCACACAAACTAGTGATCACAATATAAATCAGCCTCAGGCTCACTCCTACGGGAGCACATAATTCTAGGAAAGTAAGGTCGCTTTATACATCCCACTCGGTGCTAAATATTTCTCCCAGACTTAGCTCAGATCATTTCAAAGACAATCCATAACAAAACAATTTCAATAATATATAAATATACATCGGGAGACATCATGCTTCCCATCTATCAAAATCAATCACGTTGTGGATTTCCTTCACACTCGAGTTCAAAACAACACCATTAAGACCAAAAGGTCAAATCATTCAACATATCTCAAATATTCAACATCAACATGCTTATAACACACACTTTCTCAAAAAAACACAATTTTCAATGGGGATTCACGACCCAAATATCAAAATCATGATAAATATCATTCACGATTCATGCTTTATATCTCCACACATGTAAATTCATCTTTCAAAATTATAAACATCAAGATTTCATAATAATCATCATAAGATATGGGTTCATACTTCAAATTCATAAAAATCAAATAAAAATCATGCCTTTGTAAAGAAAATTACTTTTGGGCACAAGAACGAAAGATAGTTCTTGTTGAAAAATCATACATACCTTAAATGATGAACTTTAGATTGATACTCATTTTTGAGATGTTAATCGTGCCTTTGAATGATGGTTCTTGAAGTTCTTGAACTAGGAACTTGGAATCTTGAATAAATTTGCAGAATTAATGTTGAACTTTGGAGATTCTTGAAGTTGGATGTAGGAGCTTAGGGTTTTCTTTTTGAGGGAGTTTGATGAAATATAACATATAATGCTTCTAATAGGCTTTAATATAGGGTTTGGACGGATAATCAAAAAAATTCTTGAATCTGTCCTTTGGTGGACTATTTTGATAGTCTGAAGTAGATCAATCATAATGTTTTACTCCGATATTCAAATTGGATGAAACTAATTTTATTAGAAAGAGGACTCTCATATGTTTCCATTGATATATAGTATCTCACCCAGATCATTGTTTACGAGGAGTTATGTTTATTTGAAGTTGACCCAAAAATTCACTTTTGATAGGCTGAAGTAGATCGACCATAACTTTTTGCTTCGATAGACAAATTGGATGAAACCTATTTCATTGGAAAGAGGACTCACAAAGCTTTCCGTTGATATATAGTAGATCACCCAGATTATTATGTAAAAAGAGTTATGATCACCTAAAGTTGGAGAAAAAATACGCCAGGCCTCAGTACTTTTTCCTGCACGTTTTACTGTTCACTACTATTCACGATTTGATCGGAATGTTCATAATACATCGCTCGGGTGTCCGTTTTGGATGATCCACATATCGTTAGAAAGCTTATTTGATACGGTATGCAATGGTGGGACATAATCTAAGAAATTTCACATGGAAAATTTATAATTTGTTCTACAAGATAGAACCCAACACGTTTACACATAAAATTTCAACGAAAAATTTCCTAGGGAATTACAGTTACCTGAAAATTATTAAGTGTAGGGACATTAAAGAGGATTTTTTGATTGAAATATGGTTTGGTTGGTGACTTATTTGCTTAAAAATGATTAAGTGTAGGGACTTTAAAGGAGATTAATTGTTTTGAATGTGGTTTAGTTGTTGACTTTGTTACTTCAAAATTGTTAAGAGTAGGGACTTTAATTGATATTTTTTATTTTGAATGTGGTTTTTCTTTGATACTTAGTCAATTGTAAATGGTTAAGTGTAGGGACTTTAAAGGGGATTTTTTTTATTTTGTATGTGGTTTGGTTTTGATACTTAGTTACTTGAAAAATCATTAAGTGTAGAGACTTAAAAGAGGATTTTTTCTTTGGAATATGGTTTGGCTTTGATACTTAGTCATTTGAATATGGTTAAGTATAGTGACTTTAACGAGGATTTTGTGTTTTGAATGAGGTTTGGTTGGTGACTTAGTTACTTGAAAATGGTTAAGTGTAGGGACATAAAGGGGGATTTTTTGTTTTGAATGTGGTTTGGTTGGTGACTTAGTTGTTTGAAAATGGTTAAGTGTAGGAAATTTAAAGGAGATTATTTGTTTTGTATGTAGTTTAGTTGTTGACTTTGTTACGCTAAAATGGTTAAGTGTAGTGACTTTAAATGAGATTTTTTATTTTGAATGTGGTTTTGTTTTGATACTTAGTCACTTGAAAATGGTTAAGCGTAGGGACTTTAAAGGGGATTTTTTTTATTTTGTATGTTGTTTTGTTTTGATACCTAGTTACTTGAAAATGGCTAAGTGTAGAGACTTAAAAGAGGATTTTTCTTTTGAATATGGTTTGGTTTTAATACTTAGTCATTTGAATATGGTTAAGTATAGGGACAAAAAAGGGTATCTTTTATTTTGAATATGGTTTGATGGGTGACTTAGTTACTTTAAAAAGATTAAGTGTAGGGACTTTAAAAGGGCTTTTTTTGTTTTGAATGTGGTTTTGTTTTGATACTTTGTGTAACGCCCCAATTTTTTGAACCGGAACGCTACATAGTGCTCATGATCCCATGACTGATATCTGTACTAGTAACTGCATAATGTACATCTAAAATGCAGAAAAATGAGCAAAGAGGGTGTTAGGTTCAATCTTGAATAATAAAAATATCTGAAAGAGGGACTTCAAACAGGATTTTTTTTCTTTTGAATGTGGTTTTATTTTGAAACTTAGTCACTTGAAAATGGTAAAGTGTAGGGACTATAAAGGGGCTTTTTTCTTTAGACTATGGTTTGATTTTGATACTTAGTCACTTGAAAATGGTTTTGTATAGGAACTTTAAACGAGATTTTTTGCATTGAATGTGGCTTGGTTGGTTACTTAGTTACTTAAAAATGGTTAAATGTATGATCTTTAAAGAGGATTTTCGTTTTGATACTTAGTCAATTTTAAATGATTAAGTGTAGGGACCATAAAGGAGATTTTGAGTTTTGAATGTGGTTTGGTTTTGATAATTTAGTCAATTGAAAATGGAGAAGCGTAGTAACTTTTAATGTGATTTTTAATTTTAAATGTGGTTTGGTTTCGATACTTAGTCACTTAAAAATGGTAAAGCATAGGGACTTTAAAGGTGATTTTTTGTTTTGACTGTGGTTTTATTTTGATACTTATTCACTTGAAAATGGTTAAGTGTAGGGACTTCAAAGGGGATTTTTTATTTTGAATACGGTTTGGTTTAGATACTTAGTCACTTGAAAATGGTAAAGTATAGGGACTTTAAAGGGGATTTTTGGTTTTGAATGTGATTTGGTTGGTGACTTAGTTACTTGAAGAATGATTATGTTTATGGACTTTAAAGGAAATTTTTTGTTTTGAATGTGGTTTGGTTTCGATACTTAGTCACCTAAAAATGGTTAAGAGCAGGGAATTTAAAGGATATTTTTTTATTCTTAATGTGGTTTGGTTTTGATACTTAAACACTTTAATATGGTTAAGTGTAGGAAATTTAAACAGAATTTTGTGTTTTGAATGTGGTTAGGTTTTGATATTTAGTCACTTGAAAATTGTTAAGTGTAGAGACTTTAAATAGGATTTTTTGTTTTAATATTGTTTTGTTTTGATACTAAGTCACTTGAAAATGGTTAAGTGTAGGGACTTTATAGGAGATTTTTTATTTTGAATGTGGTTTTGCTTTGATACTTAGTCACTTTAAAATGGTTAAGTGTATGAACTTTTAAGGAGATTTGCCTGTGGTTTTTTTTATACTTAGTCCCTTCAAAATGGTTAAGTGTAGGGAATTTAAAGGGGATCTTTTGTTTTTAATATGGTTTGGTTTTGATACTTAGTGACTTGATAATGGTAAAGTATATGGACTTTAAAGGGGATTTTTTGTATTGAATGTAGTTTGGTTGGTGACTTAGTTACTTGAAAATGGTTAAGTGTAGGGATTTTAAAGGAGTTTTTTTTGAATGTGATTTTGTTTTGATACGTAGTCACTCAAAAATGGTTAAGTGTAGGGATTTTAAAGATGATTTTTTGTTTTGAATGTGATATTATTTTGATACTTAGTCACTTTAAAATGGTTAAGTGTAGGGAATTTAAAGGAGATTTTGAGTTTTTAATACAGTTAGTTTGGCGTATTAGTCACTTGAAAATGGTTTATTATAGAGATTTTAAAGGGGATTTTTTGTAATGTGGTTTTGTTGGTTACTTAGTCATTTGAAAATGGTTAAGTGTAGGGACTTTTAAGGGTGTTTTATCTTTTAAAGGTGGTTTGGTTGGTGTTAGTTACTTGAAAAATGGTTAAGTGTTGGAACTTTAAAGGGGATTTTTTGTTTTGAAGGTGGTTTGGTTTTGATACTAAGTCACTTGAAATTGGTTAAGTGTTGGAACTTTAAAGAGGATTTTTTGTTTTGAATGTGGTTTGGTTTTGATACTTAGTCAGTTGAAATTGGTTAAGTATTGGAACTTTAAAAGGATTTTTTTATTTTTAATGTGGTTTGGTTTTGATACTTAGTCACTTAAAAATGGTTAAGTTTAGGAGTTTTAAAGGGAATTTTATGTTTTGAATGTGGTTTGGTTGGTGACTTAGTAACTTGAAAATAGTTAAGTGTAGGAACTTTAAAGTGGATTTTTTTATTTTGAATGTTGTTTGATTTCGATACTTGGTCACTTGAAAATGGTTAAGTGTAGAGACTTTATAGACGATATTTTTTTTGAATGTGGTTTGGTTGTGATAAATAGTCTCTTGAAAATAGTTAAGAATAGGGACTTTAAAGGGGAGTTTTTTGTTAAATGTTGTTTGGTTATTGACTTAGTTACTTGAAAATGGTTAAGCGTAGAGACTTAGAAGGGGATTTATTATTTTGAATGTGATTTGGTTTTGATACCCAGTCACTTGAAAATGGTTAAGTTTAGAGACTTTAAAGGAGATTTTGTGTTTTGAATATGGTTTGGTTTTGATACTTAGTATCTTGTAAATGGTTAAGTGCAGGGACTTTAAACGGGGGTTTTGTTTTGAATATGGTTTGATTTTTATACTTAGTCACTTGGAAATGGTTAAGTATAGGAACTTTAAAGGGGATTTTTTGTTTTGAATGTGGCTTAGTTAGTGACTTAGTTACTTGAAAACGGTTAAATGTATGAACTTTAAAGAGGATTTTATTTTTTAAGGTGGTTTTGTTTTGATACTTAGTCACGTGTAAATGGTTAAGTGTAAAGACATTAAAGGGGATTTTGAGTTTTGATTCTGGTTTGATTTTGATATTTAGTCAATTGAAAATGGTTAAGTGTATTATCTTTGAAGATGATTTTTTTATTTAAATGTGGTTTGTTTTTTATACTTAGCCTCTCAAAAATGGTTATGCGTAGGGATGTTAAACGAGATTTTTTGTTTTGATTGTGGTTTTGGTGGTGACTTTGTCACTTGAAAATGGTTAAGCTTAGGGACTTTAAACAAGAATTTGAGTTTTGAATGTTGTTTGGTTTATGAATTAGCAACTTGAAAATGGATAAGTGTAGGGACTTTGAAGGGGATTTTTTGCTTTGAGTGTTATTTGGTTGTGACTTAGTTACTTTAGAGGGGATGTATTGAATGTGGTTTGGGTGATGACGTAGTCACTTGAAAATGGCTAAGTGTAGGGACTTTAAAGGATATTTTGTGCCTTGAATGTGGCTTTGTTGGTGATTTATTTACTTGAAAATGGTTAAGTGTAGAAACTCTAAAGGGATTTTTTTGTTTTGAATGTGGTTTGGTTTGAAAACTTAGTCACTTGAAATTGGTTAAGTGTTGGAATTTTAAAGTGGATTTTTTGTTTTGTATGCTGTTTTGTTTTGATACTTAGTCACTGGAAAATGGTTAAGTTTAGAGACTTTAAAGGAGATTTTGTGTTTTGAATATGGTTTGGTTTTGATACTTTGTCACTTGTAAATGGTTAAGTGCAGGGACTTTCAAGGGGTTTTTTCTTTTTAATATGGTTTGATTTTGATACTTAGTCACTTAGAAATGGTTAAGTATAGGAATTTTAAAGGGGATTTTTTGTTTTGAACGTGGCTTGGTTAGTGACCTAGTTACTTGAAAACGGTTAAATGTATGGACTTTAAAGAGGATTTTAATTTTTAAGGTGGTTTTTTTTTATACTTACTCACGTTTAAATGGTTAAGTGTTAAGACATTAAAGGGGACTTTGAGTTTTGATTCTGGTTTGATTTTGATACTTAGTCAATTGAAAATGGTTAGGTGTATTATCTTTGAAGATGATTTTTGATTTAAATGTGGTTTGGTTTTTATACTTAGTCTCTCAAAAATGGTTATGCGTAGGGACGTTAAACGAGAATTTTTGATTTGATTGTGGTTTTGTTGTTGACTTTGTCACTTAAAAATGGTTAAGTGTAGGGACTTTCAACAGAAATTTGAATTTTGAATGTGGTTTGGTTTATGAATTAGCAACTTGAAAATGGTTAAGTGCAGGGACTTTGAAGGGGATTTTTTGTTTTAAGTGTGGTTTGGTTTGAAAACTTAGTCACTTCAAATTGGTTAAGTATAGGAACTTTAAAGGAGATTTTTTTGTTTTGAATGCGGTTTTGTTTTGATACTTAGTCACTTGAAAATGGCTAAGTGTAAAAACTTTAAAGGGGATTTTTCGCTTGGAATATGGTTTCATTTTGATCCCTAGTTACTTGAAAATGGTTAAGTGTAGGGACTTTAAATGAATTTTTTTTTTTTGAATGTGAATTGATTGATGACTAAGTCACTTTAAAATTGGTAGGTGTAGAGAATTAAAAGAGTATTTTTTTTTCTTTTGAATGTGATTTGGTTTTGATACTTAGTCATTTGAAAATGGGTAAGTATAGCGACTTTAAAGGGTATTTTTTATTTGAATATGGTTTGGTTGGTGACTTAGTTACCTGAAAATGGTTAAGAATAGGGATTTTGAAGGGGATTTTTTATTTTGAATGTGGTTTTATTTTGATACTTAGTCACTTGAAAATGGTAAAGTGTATGAACTATAAAGGGGCTTTTTTCTTGAGACTATGGTTTGATTTTGATACTTAGTCACTTGAAAATGGTTTAGTATAGGAACTTTAAAGGATATTTTTTGTACTGAATGTGGCTTGGTTGGTGACTTAGTTACATAAAAATGGTTAAATGTAGGGACTTTAAAGAGGATTTTTGTTTTGATACTTAGTCAATTTTAAATGATTAATTGTAGGGACTTTAAAGGGGATTTTGAGTTTTGAATGTAGTTTGGTTTTGATACTTAGTCAATTGAAAATGGTGAAGTGTAGTAACTTTTAATGTGATTTTTCGTTTTAAATGTGGTCTGCTTTCGATACTTAGTCACTTAAAAATGGCTTAGTATAGGGACTTTAAAGGTGATTTTTTGTTTTGACTGTGGTTTTATTTTGATACTTATTCACTTGAAAATATTTAAGTGTAGGGACTTTAAAGGGATTTTTTGTTTTGTATACGGTTTGGTTTAGATACTTAGTCACTTGAAAATGGTAAAGTATAGGAACTTTAATGGGGATTTTTGGTTTTGAATGTGGTTTGGTTGGTGACTTAGTTACTTGAAAAATGATTATGTGTATGGACTTTAGAGGGAATTTTTTGTTTTGAATGTGGTTTGGTTTTGATACTTAGTCACCTAAAAATGGTTAAGTGTAGGGACTTTAGAGGATATTTTTTAATTCTGAATGTGGTTTGATTTTGATACTTAGACACTTAAATATGGTTAAGTGTAGGAACATTAAAGGGAATTTTGTGTTTTGAATGTGGTTAGGTTTTGATATTTAGTCACTTGAAAATTGTTAAGTGTAGAGACTTTAAAGAGGATTTTTTGTTTTAATGTTGTTTTGATTTGATACTAAGTCACTCGAAAATGGTTAAAGTAGGGACTTTATCGGAGATTTTTTGTTGTGATTGTGGTTTTTCTTTGATACTTAGTCACTTTAAAATGGTTAAGTGTAGGAACTTTTAAGGGGATTTTGAGTTTCCAATGTGGTTTATTTCTTTGATACTTAGTCACTTGAAAATGGTAAAGTATATGGACTTTGAAGGGGATTTTTTATTTTGAATGTGGTTTGGTTGGTGACTTAGTTACTTGTAAATGGTTAAGTGTAGGGACATTAAAGGAGATTTTTTTTTTGAATGTGATTTTGTTTTGACACTTAGTCACTTAAAATGGTTAGGTAAAGGGATTTTAAAGGGGATTTTTTGTTTTGAATGTGATTTTATTTTGATACTTAGTTACTTTAAAATGGTTAAGTGTAGGGAATTTAAAGGAGATTTTGAGTTATTAATGCAGTTAGTTTGGCGTCTTAGTCACTTGAAAATGGTTAATTATAGTGATTTTAAAGGGTATTTTTTTTAATGTGGTTTTGTTGATTACTTAGTCTTGTGAAAATGGTTAAGTGTAGGGACTTTTAAAGGGGTTTTATCTTTTAAATGTGGTTTGATTGGTGATTTCGTTACTTCAAAAATGGTTAAGTGTTGGAACTTTAAAGGGGATTTTTTGTTTTGAAGGTGGTTTGGTTTTGATACTAAGTCACTTGAAATTGGTTAAGTGTTGGAACTTTAAAGAGGATTTTTTGTTTTGAATGTGGTTTGGTTTCGATACTTAGTCACTTGAAATTGGTTAAGTGTTGGAACTTTAAAAGGATTTTTTAATTTTGTATGTGGTTTTGTTTTTACACTTCGTCACTTAAAAATGGTTAAGTGTAGGAGTTTTAAAGGGAATTTTATGTTTTGAATGTGGTTTGGTTGGTGACTTAGTAACTTTAAAATAGTTAAGTGTAGGAACTTTATAGTGGATTTTCTTATTTTGAATGTGGTCTGATTTCGATACTTAGTCACTTGAAAATGGTTAAGTGTAGAGACTTTATTGATGACATTTTTTTTGAATGTGGTTTGGTTTTGATAAATAGTCACTTGAAAATAGTTAAGAATAGGGACTTTAAAGGGGAGTTATTTTTGAATGTGATTTGGTTGGTGACTTAGTTACTTGAAAATTGTTATGTCTAGAGACTTAAAAGGGGTTTTTTAATTTTGAATGTGGTTTGGTTTCGATACTCAGTCACTTGAAAATCTTTAAGTTTAGAGACTTTAAATGAGATTTTGTGTTTTGAATATGGTTTTGTTTTGATACTTAGTCACTTGTAAATGGTTAAGTGCAGGGACTTTAAAGGGGTTTTTTGTTTTGAATATGGTTTGATTTCGATACTTAGTGACTCAGAAATGGTTAAGTATAGGAACTTTAATGGGGATTTTTTGTTTTGAATATGGCTTGGTTAGTGACTTAGTTACTTGAAAACGGTTAAATGTAAGGACTTCAAAGAGGATTTTAATTTTTAAGGTGGTTTTATTTTCATACTTAGTAATGTTTAAATGGTTAAGTGTAAAGACATTAAAGGGGATTTTGAGTTTTGATTCTGGTTTAATTTTGATACATAGTCAATTGAAAATGGTTAAGTGTATTATCTTTGAAGAAGATTTTTTGATTTGAATGTGGTTTGGTTTTTATAGTTGTGTAGGGACATTAAACGAGATTTTTTGTTTTGATTGTGGTTTTGCTGGTGACTTTGTCACTTGAAAATGGTTAAGTGTAGCGACTTTAAACAGGAATTTGAGTTTTGAATGTGGTTTGGTTTATTAATTAGCAACTTGAAAATGGTTAAGTGTAGAGACTTTGATGGGGATTTTTTCTTTTGAGTGTGATTTGGTTGGTGACTTAGTTACTTTAAAATGGTTAAATATACGGACTTTAAAGGGGATATATTGAATGTGGTTTGGGTGATGACTTAGTCACTTGAAAATGGTTAAGTGTAGGGACTTTAAAGGGTATTTTTTTCCTTGAATGTGGCTTTGTTAGTGATTTATTTACTTGAAAATGGTTAAGTGTAGGGACTTTAAAGGGATTTTTTTGTTTTGAATGTGGTTTGGTTTGAAAACTTAGTCACTTGAAATTGGTTAAGTGTAGAAACTTTAAAGAAAATTTTTTGTTTTGAACGCGGTTTTGTTTTGATACTTAGTCCCCTGAGAATGGTTAAGTTTAGAGACTTTAAATGAGATTTTCTGTTTTGAATATGGTTTGGTTTTGATACTTTGTCACTTGTAAATGGTTAAGTGCAATGACTTTAAAGGGGTTTTTTCTTTTGAATATGGTTTGGTTTTGATACTTAGTCACTTGGAAATGGTTAAGTATAGGAACTTTAAAGGGGATTTTTCGTTTTGAACGTGGATTGGTTAGTGACATAGTTACTTGAAAACGGTTAAATGTATGGACTTTAAAGAGGATTTTAATTTTTAAGGTGGTTTTGTTTGGATACTTAGTCACATTTAAATGGTTAAGTGTAATTTTGTTGCTCCATAGCTTTTTCCATTGAAATATGTTTATCTAATTAACTGAGTAAAATATTTTTTGTGGAGTGGAGATTAGGACTAGTAAACCAAGTAAGAGAATATATTCCAAAATTAGCAGAAACTTTAAAACCATTTGTAGGGGGGTGCGAGGATTTAATAGATCTAATAGATTTAGTAGGTTTCTAGTGAATCTATTTTTATTAGTGCGTGGATATTTTTTAAATTTTGTTTTAATATCTTTTAATAATTTACTTTTTTCGTAAGATATATTCATTAATTATTTTATCTTATAGTAATTGCAGAGTTACAAATTTCTGTATAATAATTTATCCTATCTGTGCTATAATGTATATCTAATTCTAGATTTTCAGTGTTATTTATTATCTTGTGTTGTTCTTCTCGTAGTGAGTTTTTTAAACTATATAAACTATCACATGTACTTTTATCTAAATTAGTTTTTTCTATCCATACTAATTTTTCTTTTAGGTCTTTCATTATTTTTCTAATTCGGTTTCTATAATTAATTTCATTATTTAGATTTTCTTGATTTTCTCTAGTTTGTCTAATATATTTTAACATTTTTTAATCTGATGGGTAAATTTCCTCGTATAACTGTTCTAGATAATTTGTAGTTTCAATTTCGTAGTTTATTACTTCTCCTAATATTATTTTCTTAATATCTATTATTTCTATATCTTTGAGTATTTATAAGATTAAAACTTTAAGATAATCTAAATGATCTATTTTCTAAAATTGGTATTTTGTAGTTGTTTGTTTTAACCTTAGTAGTTTTTGCATATTTTTATTAAGAAATTTTATATCTTTATTTTCCATGTATTTATCTATATTTATTTTTATCTGTTTTTCTAGTAACTGTATATTTTTTTTTATATCTTTTTCTAAAAATTTTATGTAACTTATCATCGTAAGTATTTATAAGAGTAGTTAGGTAGATATGGTATATAATTTACTCTAGTCATGTAATATTTACCAAAAGCTTTTCCTAATATGATTTTTCTTATATCTGCTATTTTTATATTTCTAAGTGCATACAAAATAAGTATTTTGAATTTATCTACCATCACATCAGATAAATTATCATTCATTTTCATAAAATTGCATTTTTCAAAATATTCCCTTCAACCATGTACATAAAATATAGTCATCTTAGCTTACTATATACTAGATTATTCTTAAATAATATGTTCTTCCGTCACTATTAACATGGTAATCCGGACACTTTTTCCCTTAAACAGCGCCTCTACTCTTGTTACTCCCCGCAACGGCTTCTTGCCTCATTGGTTTCACCTTTAGGATGGCATAGTCCTTAGGGATATTTCTCCGTTTCCTCTTTGTTAATAAACTTCTTAACATATTATTCTTCGAATAATTCTACTATAAAGTAACTAATATGAATTTATTTTATCATATCATGATTGTTGGGAATTATGAAATTAGCTATTCATAATCATAAATGGATATACCTGTTCGGGTAGCTTTGATATTTCTGAGTTTTGTTGCTCCATAGCTTTTTCCATTGAAATATGTTTATCTAATTAACTAAGTAAAATATTTTTTGTGGAGTGGAGAGAGGAGAGTTGCTTCAACGCATAAAGGCTTGCCTTTGCAATGCCTTCTGCCTTTGTTATATATAGAACGA